>NC_039285.1:16872609-17161699 GCF_003368295.1 Carassius auratus
AGGACTGGATTTTATTTTGTGTTTTGATTTTGTTTATGCGTGGCAGTCATCCGTGAGGGGTTTTGTGTTTATTTTGTTACTTTTGATTTGACTTCTTTTGCCAGTTTTGCCGCCAGTTCCTGTCTCCTTCTTCCGGGGGTTATGAAGTTTTACATTGTTACACACATGTTTGTAAGGAACAGTGTAAAATGCGATGGTTTTAAAAACTGTGTATGTTACCTGTAGAGACAAGACTTTAAAGGGGGGGTGAAATGCAATTTCATGCATACTGAGTTTTTTACACTGTTAAAGAGTTGGATTCCCATGCTAAACATGGACAACGTTTCAAAAATTAAGTTGTATGTTTGAAATACTCCTTCTGGATTGTCACAAGTTTCGGGTATGGGTCTGTGTGACGTTAGATGGAGCGGAATTTCCTTATATGGGTCCTAAGGGCACTTCTCCCGGAAGAGCGCGCGCTCCCGTGGGGCAGAGCAGAGGACATTCACTGATCAGAGCGAGAGACCGAAATGTCAAAAAAGAAGTGTGTTTTTGGTTGCCAAAAAAAAAAACAGCATTAAGGGACCAGTGGATGGAGTTTATTTTTACAGAGCATCAACTGAGTTGTGCAAGTGTTTTTGTTTGTTCACTGCATTTCGAAGATGCTTGTTTTACAAACAAGGCCCAGTTTGACACCGGATTTGCATATCGTTTATTTCTTAAGGATAATGCAGTCCCAACGAAAAAGGGTCACGATCGTGTGTTGGAACCGCAAGCGGTGAGTAAAACTGCTTTACATATCTCTGTGTTGTTAACTTAACTATCGGCACGTAAGCACATCAAGTAAACAACATGTGATGTTTTCAAACTGCACTTTCCACATGTACACCTTAAAAAAAACAAAAACAAAAAAAGGCGACATAAAGTGGAACTTAGTCATTTTCCAAAACCGCTAAGCAAATATATACAGTTTCAATACATACTACATAGAGACGTCCTGATGCAGTCGTTGCTGCTGCTGCTCTTGTTAAATTTCAGCCTCTGGATCTGATTCTGGATCATAAATATACGCTGAATCTGACTGTTAGCCATGGTTTGTTTTGGCTGATGGTTTTTTTCCTCACGGTAATGTCACAGCTCCCAGAGCAATGCCTACTCTCGCTCGTGATTCTTTAGCTCCGCCCACACATCACGCCCCCAGCCGCTCGTGTTTTTCAGGAAAAAAAAAAACGGTACAGACTATCTTTCTCTTATAAATATAATAAAACTAAAGACTTTTTGGAGTTATGAAGGATGCAGTACTACTCTATAGGTACTCAAGATTCACAGGATATAGAGTGAAAACGAGCATTTCACCCCCCCCCCCCTTTATATTAAGTGGCCTTAACTACTATGTACTTACATTTGAATTAATAATTTAGTACAATGTACTTATTGTGTACATACATGTTTTTACATTGTACTTATATTATAAAAAAAACTTCATGTAATTACATCTGTATTTAATTTCTGTAATTACATTTATAATTACACTGTTGACCCATACTTTACACCTTATCCCACCCTTAAACTTACCCATATTTCCAACCCTCTCCCTAACCTTACCCCATCCCACCTCAATAGCCGCAAAAGTGTTTTACAATACAATATGAACACAATAAGTACATTGTACTTATTTTTTTATGTAAGTACATAGTAGTTAAGGCCACCTAATATAAAGTGGGACCATATATATATAATGTTAATGATTTATTAATGGAAAATATTATAAAGTCTTACCAGCTTACCAGCTTGGTTGACTAGTCCTGTTGGATGGTGTTTTGTCCAAAGCACTAGTAAGAGAGCATGCATTGACAGTTATTATTGTTGTTTATTTATTTATTATACCTTGCAAGTACCATTACATATATACATCAGTAGATTCTTTCAGTTATGGTCTTCTACAGTATTCCCACCCATCCAGCACATAAAAAAGGTGGTCAGTCTCGTTTACAGTAGTGCGTGCTGGGTAATTTCAGTAATGTGGTTTTGTGCCCATTGTTTGGCATTTTAATGAAGGTTATTTATGCCATCCTTCGACATAAGTGGCAAGAGGAAGTTGCAGCGCAGAGAGAAAGAGCTTTGTGAATGACACCAAAATTTGCTGTGTGATATCTATTGTTTTAATTAGATGAAAGCCAAAGTGACATTTATTGGTTTCAGTTACTTGCTAATGGATATTGGAAGTGCGGGGGAAGTACAAGTAAAATATTACAAGTAAAAACATTGTTGAAATTACATATAATTTGTAGATGCTTTGTTAATGTGTACATATTATTTCACTCAGAGACTGTCCATTCCAATTTAACAATAACTCATTTAATTTTATCTATTAGGCTATTTGGTGCCAAAATGGCTCCCATGAGTCAGAGTACTTGTTAGTTTGAGATTCAAAGCTGGTTTTGCTTCAGGACCTGGATTTTATATTGAACATAAAGTAGCAATCCAAAACTGCACCATTTATGTATAAATGACAAATATGTATCACATTAATTACATAAGTTTGTGTGTGCTTAAACTGTGTAATCCAAATATATAGAAATTCTATATGCAATTCAAATACATGAATCTTAAATTTAAATCTGCACTAAATTATTTTGACTGTTGATGGACCATTTTATTTTGCTGTTATAATTATGCATAAAATGTATGCTGCTATGTATTACATGCATTTAGTATTGTTTTTCCTTGCTGTCCACAACCCAGATCTGCAACCTGTCACAAAACACTGAAAGCCATTGTTTTAGTGTATGTTTGTTTTGCTTACTTCTATATGTACAGTAGCCAGCTTTTATTTTATTTTTATTTTTTATTGCAGAGTACAGGTAAACAAAAACATTAACATTTTATTTAATCTGAAAATTAAAGTGCATGAGTGTAAAGAGATAATATAATACTGTATCTAGATATATCTCGCTCAGTGTCAGTGGGATCTGACAGGCATTCCAAAATTATAATTGCCAAACTCAGACATGGAGCAACAGTAGTAGGCAGATCTGGCTAATTGGGTTCTTCGAACACACCTGTTGTGTATGATTAGTATCGCTGGATTGAGTTATCTGAGATAATTGCATGTTCATGTGTTGGTTTAAAAGGGGATATGTATCGATACTCGAAACCATGATCAGCAGTGCAGCGATTGGCTGGTGGCAAGACGGCAATGTAATGACGTCATATAATTTAAAATGACACCTGACGAAAAACTTGACAAATTTCTGGACTTTTATAAGGAAACAGCCAAGCAAACAAAACTACAAAAATGTTATAATAGATACATGAAACAGATAATAGATACATGTTTTTATTTTATTGGAATTTTTTTCATGATTCCCAATTATTTGGATTCGCAATTTAGAATAGTTGTGCAGTCTTTTAAATTTATATTTAAATGTAAAAATTATCTATTCTTTTATTTTATATTTTGACAGATTTGTTACATGACAGCATTAATGAAAGTTTCTTAAGGGTCAATATCATGTTATCTGCATCTCCATCAAGCCACTCTTATAATAGCAGTTATCACTCAAAATAATGCACGACTCTATTATCTGTATAGTATGTGTGTAAGACTCTAACACAATTATGAAGTAATAATTTTGTCAAATAAATATTTCAGTGAGTAAAACTGGCTGTGTCTATAGTAGGCTATTATGGACTGCACAGCATTTTTATATTATTTTTAAATATTTTTTTTAATGATTATTTTCAATTATTGTCACTGTATCAGTATGATACTCTTGTAATAAAGTAGCGGTGGTATCAGACATATTTTGAGTATCAGTTCTGGTTGAAAAGAAGCAATCTAATCCTGTTTACATGAAATAAGCCTGCTCCCGAGCAGGTTTAAGCTTACGGACCTGTTTTTATGACAGCAGCTCCGGGATGAGCTTCGAAGAACCCAATGATCCAAGATCACACCAAAGCGTCAACAATCAAATCCAGCTAACTGAGTTAGCGACGTACGAAGAACAGGCCCCAGTTTGGTTGACTAGTCCTATTTATGTTTACTAATTAGCTTATAATGCATTATCTAATGATTAACAGATTGTTTAAGCTTACAAATATCATTAAACTTTCAATTCATATGATCATGTACTTCTTGAAAATCAACAAATGATTTTGACTAATGTTATACAATGATTAAATGCTTAGGCTATTATTCATGTACATTTGAATGCTAACAATTTTTTTGTATTATTATTATTATTTTATTTTTTTACAAATGTTTTGGGGGAAATTACAAATTTTAGGCATAATTAGTAATTAAATGATTATTATAATAATAATAAAAAACTATAATATATATAAGAACCAACACCTTCAACTCAACCTAGCCAAGACAGAACTGCTTTTGTTTCCAGCAAACCCATAGTTCTATCACAATTTCAACATCAACCATAACTCTTTCAAAAACAGCCAGAAACCTTGGAGTTATGATTGATGACCAGCTGACTTTCTCAGATAACACTCAGATTTGCTTTATTCAACATTAAGTAATCAAGCCCTTTCTTTTGCAACATACTGCACAACGTCTTGTTCAAACTCTTGTTCTGTCCAGGCTGGACTATTGCAATGCCCTCTTGGCAGGTCTTCCAGCAAGTTTAATCAAACCTTTACAATTAATCCAGAACGCAGCAGCAAGATTAATTTTTAATGAGCCATAAAGACTGGCTACCAATAGCTGCACGCATAAAATTCAATTCATTGATATTTGCCTACAAAACCACCACTGGCTCTGCAGCCCTTTACCTAAATTCATTACTTCAAACGTATGTGCCCTCTAGAAGCTTGTGTTCTGCAAGTGAACGTCGCTTGATTGTGCCATCTCAAAAAAAAACGAAAAAAAAAAAAACACTTTTACAGACTTTTAAATTAAATGTTCCCTCCTGGTGGAATGACCTGCCCAACTCAATCTGAGCAGCCATTTTCAAGAATCAGCTAAAAACACATCTCTTCCATCTTTATTTGACCCTCTAACTTTAGCACTCACTATTCTAATTATATTCTTAAAAAAATAAAATTTTTGCTATGTGTACTGCGTTCAAGGTAACCGAGACTTGTTATAGCACTTATATATCAATATCATTGCTCTTTTGTTGTTTTTGATTGCTTCCAATGTCCTCATTTGCAAGTCGCTCTGGATAAAAGCGTCTACTAAATGACTAAATGTAATGTAAATATATATATTTGTGTTCACTGACAATGTTTTATGGAAGTATTCCTGAGCCCTTGTTGTGATTTCCATTACAGTAGCTTTCCTGTATGTGATGCAGTGCTGTCTAAGGGCCCGAAGATCATGGGCATCCAGTATGGTTTTCCGGCCTTGACCCTTACGCACAGAGATTGTTCCAGATTCTCTGAATCCTTGGATGATATTATGCACTGTAGATTATCATCAAACTGTTTGCAATTTTTCTCTGAGAAACTCCTTTCTGATAGTGCTCCACTATTCTTCACCGCAGCATTGGGGGAATTGGTGATCTTCTGCCCATTTAAGCTTCTGATAGACACTACCACTCAGAGAGGTTCTTTTTATACTCAATTATGTTTTCAATTGACCTAATAAGCTGTTCCTTATATGTACATTTAACTTTTCAGGCCTCTTATTGCTACCTGTCCTAACTTTTTTGGAATGTGTAGCTCTCATGAAATCCAAAGTGAGCCAATATTTGGCATGACATTTCAAAATGTCTCACTTTCAATATTTGATATGTTATCTATACTCTATTGTGAATAAAATACACGTTTATGAGATTTGTACATTTTTCCATTCCTTTTTTACTCACAATTTGTACAGTGTCCCAACTTTCTTTGGAATCGGGTTTGTACATCCATTCACACAAATAGAAAAAACAAGTAGATAGAATAGAAACAATAGAAAGCTAGCATTTTGTTTGTTTGTCAGTTTTTTTTTTCTTTAAAGATAAATAGATAAAGTAGAATTAAAATCAAATAGAAAGTGCTAGAGTTTTGAGGGCACACATTCAATTCCATAATGCACCGCAATGACAAGTGTACTGTACAACCGGTGTACACTCAGCATTTAGAGAATATCTATAATGCACTTTGAGTGGTGTGCCAAATAATAACCCACGTCTCTGCAGAAAAGGACAATACTGACTGTAAATGCTCATGCAGGTAAGCATTGTTCATGGTACAAGGCATTCAGAACCACACTGTTAACTTGTTTATTTATTATTGAACAGCAAGCACAAACTTAGGAAATAGTGAATAAAGGTATAGGGTCCATTTTTTCACACACGGCACTGGTTCTCTCACTGAGTGCACTGAGTGTAAACTCGTGCAATGGTGCACGAGTTTAGAAAACCAAGCCATAATGAATAACTCACAAATCCATGTTTAATATGTAGATATTGCTGTAACTACTCTTAAAGTACAATAATTGCACTGAAAACAGGAAGAATAGCACTGTTTTTTAAACTGATCAGGCAGTAAGAGAATAAGTAAAATGGCAATTAAAAAAAAAATATTTGTGTATTGATATTATGCAAATTAGAACATGTGTGAGCTTTGTTTTCTGAAATAATGTAATATTGCTGTGACATAGAATATAAAAGTTTATTGCCCAGTTCTTAACTAAAAAGCTTCTCGCCACACTGGCTGGACAACAGCACCACCTCTTGACTCATTATTAATAAAACACAGGATCTGTTTTCATTAATACTCATCAGTGCTCTCTCTCTCTCTCATATACATACTTTACACATCATAAATATTTCTAATTTTAAGACAAAGTACAATTGGGATATGCTGTTCAGAATTGTAATGGGAAGATCAGATAATTTTATTGATTTTCTCTTTCATCAAAATTAAATAATTTTTCTATAATGGTAAAAAATAATTGTGGAGTTTGAGTGTTGATGTCTCATAACTCAGTTTGGAGTTTTTGTATATCGCTGCTAATTATTTATTCAGAAACAAAATATTTTACAACATTAAACCATTACTACAACATAAGTGCTTTTGTGTATATGCCAAAACTTATTTTGTAATGCCACACTCAGGATCTTACTCATATTGCCATCATACCCACAGCTTTGAATGAAACTGCTGAATTAAGCCATTTCATGCTGCTAATCTTAATGATAGACCTGTGTGGGTCAAAGACAAAAAGTGTGTTTCATGGCCCCAAAACATAAAGGTGTAATACAGCTTTATTTATTTATTTAAAAAAAGGAGTATCATGCATTTTTTTTTTTATTATTTACAGAAGAAACTAAAATGCCATTCAGTGCAACAACATTTGTATACCCAAAAATATTGTAAAGCGTGTTTGAAACATTAATCATTTGATGATATTATCAAACACTATATTTAAGCATCCACAGTGCTTCCCTCAAATACCAATTAACTTTATTTATTTATTTATTTTAATCTTTATCCTTTGCTGATGACCGGCAAACCATTAGGTTTTACCCATTTGTTAGCAAGAAGATTAATTAAATAATATAAAATAAAATTATAAAAAAAGAAACTATAACTGCACAGAAAAATGATATTGTTGAAATGACAAAAGGATTTCTATTATTTATTTCTTTATTTCTTTATTTATTTTAACAGCTGATGAATGATAAAAGAACTGACAGCCAATCAGAATCCGTCCAAGAGCTCAAGCATGTGTGTCCACACAAACATGGTTGTTTTTAAAACCCCAGCTTTTTCTACTAGGTTTGACCTTTCATTCACATGCATACGCAGCACCAGTTTACTCAAACCAAAACATTTTTGAAA
The DNA here is from genome assembly GCF_003368295.1 of Carassius auratus. Classification (NCBI taxonomy): domain Eukaryota; kingdom Metazoa; phylum Chordata; class Actinopteri; order Cypriniformes; family Cyprinidae; genus Carassius; species Carassius auratus. The sequence goes on from NC_039285.1 coordinate 16,880,380, forward strand.
ATGCCTGCCAGGGTGAAGATTTTCAAAAACACATTTAAACCGGAGATTTTGGCTAAATTGAAACTTTTTCAGGCTTCTGACTGGCCAACATAGCTTTACTTTTGATATCGCCACCTGTTGGCTTGGCATGCTCATGCGGGATTGCATTTTCAACACATTTATTTATCACATTATTTATCTGTATTATGAATAAGATGCTAAAATTTTTATTTCTTCAGTGATACTCTCATTCAGAGTAATGGGTGACACTGTGGTGTAACAGAATTTGCATTACACCACAAGACAAAAGCATGACCCTGAATGACAAAACTTCTACTTACAGTATGCTTATATTGCATGCAATCAACTGACCACCTGTATCGAACAGTGAACTTGGCAGCAAAGTTGATCAAAAACAACATTTAAATGAACAATACAAATATCAGTATCAGTTTATATGTTAGTCATTCAGCAGTCTGTGAAATCATCAGATGGCATATACATATAATCAGTAAATTAGAAGGTAACACCTTTTAACAGATGATATGGCATGCTTCTGAACCTCTTGTCGTTGATTGTCTCATCAATGGTCGCTAGGAAGCAGGTTTAACAGTCTCTGACTCTGTAAAAGGCCTCTTCTCTCTGGCCAGAATCCAAAGAGACAGCAATCATGCTCTAACCTGTTCCGCACCAAAATGACTAAAGACAAATATTTAAAGACAATATGTTCTCAGTAATTGCATTATTAATAAGCATTTTTGACGATCGTTTCCATCCAGTTTGCTCGATTTTCACCCGTTTTGCTGCCTCCAGCTAGAGTTATGACGTCAGCAGACCCTATGGTTGGCCTGGCCGTGCGACACTCCAGGCCAGGCCAGTCAGAAGAGAGGCTAATGAATATTAATTAGACATGCTAAAATCGACCTATTCTTAGCAGACATCATGACAAGGAGCTGTAAAAATATGAGATGGTTTTTGGTAATTATACTGCAAATGTACATTCTTAAGGACATCAAAACCTGAAATAAAACTCCAGAAAAGTGTACAATATGGGACTTTTAACAGTCAGTTTGGTATGTTTTATCTATTAATTGCTTCCACAGATTCAGTGGTTCAAACTATTATTTGAATATTCAACAGTGCACATCCAGGAACTACAGGAATTGAAGTAAAGTACAGATTATCTAATTTCCTGTTAGTCGCGTCTTCACCAGCAGATGGTGCAAGTGGATGTTGACAAAGACCAAAGCAAACCAAGAGACATTTATTCACAAAAACGTATTTGTAGAAATAGAGCAAACAGGTAAGTAGCCAATATCTTAAAATGATTAGGACCATGGTATACTGTATGCAGAAATGCTAATTATGAAGAGTTAAACACTTCTGTGTGTATGCAGCTTTCTTTACCGCAAAGATGATATAAATGTTATTCTTCGACGTTGACATACAAACATTACATACTAGGAAGAGATATATCATTCCCTGCACTTTATATCATATAAAATATGTCTTATTTGTCATGTCATACTGTGGCAAGCTTTTTTCAGGATACTTTATTAAATATAATTTAGTAAATGCAAATAAACTTTGCAGATTTAATTGGAAAGGATTTAAAGTTTTTTGTTTTTTTTCTTTCTTTCTTGTTTCTTCATGCTTGTTTAAAGAACTATAAACAATTACTGTGTAGGCATCCAAATCTGTACTTTTATTCTTGTTGTTCTGTTTATTTTTGTTTACTAAGCTTAGTACATAATTTCCCATTTCCCAATGCCTGACACTATTCAGCTTACATTTTTTAATAAATGTATTTTTTCCCTCCAGATGGAGGCAGTATTTTATCATAGATGCATGAATGAATGCATTATACTCTTTTGGATGTAACCCATAATATGATTAGGCTTACTACTCCAGCAGCAGTTAAATCACAGAAATGTTTCCCTGTACGACATGTACAGATAGCTCAAATTAAATAGTTTGCATCAATACTTAATACTTTACTTTGATAACTGATAGTACATCAAAGTATAAATGCATAGTTAATATACTGTACAGTGGGGTATAGGAAATAGTCACCCCTTTAAAATAATAATGTTTGTTGATTTGAAGTCTGAAATGAAGACAGTTTTTGTTTTATCCAGCTGTATTTATAACATCCAAGTGAAAGATATAACACCTACATGTCAGGAAAAAAGACAAAACTAAAAAAAAAAAAAAAAAAAAAGACGAAACAGAAACATTGAATTGGAAAAAGTATCACCCCCTCTTCAAACATGACTTGTTAACTCAATCAGGTGTAGCTACTCACCTTGTCTGTGGCACACAAAACCATTTAACTTTCAAACTGGATGAAACAGCCAGGAGGAAACTGGTCAGAGTGGCAACCAAGAGGTCTACTGCAACTCTGAAGCAGTTGCAGGAATTTATGACAAAGAGTGGTCATTGTGTGCATTTGACAACAGTATCTCCACAATTCTCCACAAAAATGGCTTGTATGGGAGGGTTACAAAACAAAAAAAAGGCTACATGAAGTCACAACTGAGCTTTGCCAAAACACACCTTTGTATTCTAAATATTCCCAAATGTGTTAAGGCTGGTTCACACGGCAGGATAATTGGGCCGATTTTAGCCCCGATTCAGCCCTTCCGACAATCTTAGGATGCTCCGATTATCGTAAAATAATCTGATCAAATATTCCTGCCGTGTGTGGTGTGTTAAGACGAATCTCCTCTGCTCGGAAGAATGTCGGGACCGCTCCGATCTCAAATCGGGGATATCCAACATGTTGGATTTATTTTGCCTGATTTCTTCTCGTGTGTGGTGTCCCCCGAGGACAAACAATCACGCAGCCTGTGGACTGTGGCGTGTAGCCAATCAGAAAGCGAGGTGACGAGGCAGTGATAGTACCGGGAAACAAAATCAAAACAGCCGGCGTATATAATATAACAAATACAAATAAAGTCGATGGGCATAACTACATCCACAACTGCAGTCCACCAGAGTACATGGAAACTAATATATGAACGTTTATTTCAACGGTTATTAATCTGTGTAGTACGTAACAACATTTCTATGAGATAAAACAACAACTTATCTCCATATCATGATATAGCAAGTATAGTCCATGCTCGCGTCGTCTCCACCTCTTTGACCATCGCCTTTTCTTATTTTTCTTATGTTTTTTTTCCCGTTAAAAACAATGCACAAACTATGGCCACTGCATCCTCTTTGTCCGCCATGATTGTTTACTCTAAAGTCACGTTTGATCTCGAGGGATTTTGCGAGATTTCCCGTCTGACCTGGGAATGCTCGGGAGTCAAATCGGTTCGTGTGTGATGTGTTGATATTGCCGTGTGGCTACACACCACACACGGAGCGACCAAAACTGTTAGACCCGTGATTTTTTATTGCCGTGTGTGGGGTCTCTCAGGTTTGGAAAATCTGCCGACAATTTTAAAATCGTCCCGTGTGAACCAGGCCTCAAGTACATCATGAAATATGTCAATTATTTAAATTATTAAAGGAAAGTATTCAGAACCCCTTATATTTTTCACTCTTTGTTACTGTATATTGCAGCCATTTGCAAAAATCATTTAAGTTCTTCTTTTTCTTTTCTTTTATCATTAATGTACACACAGTACACCATATTGTCAGAAAAACACAGAATTGTTGAATTTTTTTTTGCAGATTTTTAAAAAAGAAAAACTGAAATATCACATGGTCTTAAGTATTCCGACTCATATATTTAACTCAGGTGCTGTCCATTTCTTCTGATCATCCTAGAGAAGGTTCTACACCTTAATTTGAGTCCAGCTGTGTTTGACTACACTGACTGGACTTGATTAGGAAAGCCACACACCGGTCTATATAAGACCTTACAGCTCACAGTGCATGTCAGGGCAAATGAGAATCATGAGGTTAATGGAACTGCCTGAAGAGCTCAGGGACAGAATTGTAGTAAGGAAGGTTACACAAAAATTTCTGCTGCACTTAAAGGGATAGTTCACTTTTAAATAAAGTTTTGGTGTGTTTTAGCTTACCTCAAGGACATCCAAGATGTAGGTTTCTTTGTTTCCGCAATATTTCCCATTTTGATATTTTTAGGTCAAACCGTTCTTGTCCGTGACTCATATAATGGAGGTCTATGGTCACCACCTCAAAGAGCAATTAAACAATTCCCCATCGTAAGTACACATTGATGACCAACACTGTAAGACACGAAATGAGCGGTTTGTGTAATAAAACCAACAGTATTTATATCGTTTTTACATTTTGTACACAACCACGTCCAACTGATGTGAGGGCATGAGTGCTTCCTGATGTGACGTGTGTGTGTGTGTGTGTGTGTGTGTGTGTATGTGTGTGCGCGATCTGGCTTAGTCTGCGCAAGCGCGGAAAGCGCCGGAAGTGATCTCTGCTCAACTGTCTTAGGTATTTGTTGCATCTTCCTCTTTGATCCGCCAAATGTTTTCTATGGGTGAAAGATCTGGACTGCAGGCTGGCCATTTCAGTATGGATCCTTCTTCTAAACCGTCATTATGCTGTAATTGATGTAGTATGTGGTCTGGCATTATCATGTTGGAAAATGCAAGGTCTTCCCTGAAAGAGACGACGTCTGGATGGGAGCATATGTTGTTCTAGAACTTGGATAAACCTTTCAGCATTGATGGTGCCATTCCAGATTTTTAATCTGCCCATGCCACACACACACACACACACTCATTCAACCCCTGATAACAACTTGGGTTGTCCTTGTTCTCTTTAGTCCTGATGATATGGCATCCCAGTTTTCCAAAAAGCACTTCAAATTTTGATTCGTCTGACCACAGAACAGTTTTCCACTTTGCCACAGTCCATTTTAAACGAGCCTTGGCCCAGAGAAAACGCCTGCGCTTCTGGATCATGTTTAGATATGGCTTCTTTTGTGACCTTTAGAGTTTTAGCTGGCAATGGTGAATTGCACAGTAGATTGTGTTCACTGACAATGTTTTCTGGAAGTATTCCAGAGCCCATGTTGTGATTTCCATTACAGTAGCATTCCTGAATGTGATTCAGCGCCATCTATGTAAGGGCCCAAAGAGCCCGAAGAAATCCAGTATGGTTTTTCGGCCTTGATCCTCACACCCAGAGATTGTTCCAGATTCTCTGAATCTCTAGATGATATTATGAACCGTAAATGATGATGATCATTTCCAACTATTTGCAATTGTTCTCTAAGAAACTTCTTTCTGATATTGCTCCACTATTATTTGCCGCAGCATTGGCGAATTGGTGATCTTCTGCCCATCTTGACTTCTGAGAGAAACTGCCACTCTGAGAGGCTCTTTTTATACCCAATCATGTTGCCAATTTACCTAATAAGTTGCAAATTGTTTCTGCAGCTGTCCCTTATATGTACATTTAACTTTTCTGGGCCTTTATTGCTACCTATCCCAACTTTTTTTGGAATGTGTAGCTCTCATGAAATCCAAAATGAGCCAATATTTGGCATGACATTTCAAAATGTCTCACTTTCAACATTTGATATGATCTCTATATTTTATTGTGAATAAAATATAAGTTTGTGACGAGTGGGGCGGGGCCGAGGGACGTGGGAGGAGCGAGGCTGGTGGAGTGATTGGAGATGAGCTAAGCCCGGGAGAAGGAGGGACGCGCTGCTGAAGATCCCTCACTGCTGTGGTGAATCCGCGGTGCCATCGGGCAGGTGAGGAGTGTGCCGCGGTGGGCTGGAGCGAGTAGCTGGGGATGGGCGAGCTCGCTGCTGGCCGCCCGTGATGTGGAGGGGCGGTTGCCATCCGTGAGGGAGCGGAGGAGTTGGCGCCGTTTGCAAGGGAACCAGAATTTTTTTTCTTTTTCTCCTCTCTCCCCTCTCTCGTCTCTGTTGCTCCTCATCCTTCCATCTTCTTTTCTCTCGCCTCGTCTGTCCTACCCCCAGGTTCCCGCAGGTCCCTGTGAGCGGTCCCCCGATGCCCAGAGGGAGGGGCAGGGGGGAGTAGAGCGTAGTCTCGAGGGTGCCCCCTGGCCTGCGAGGGGCGATGGGGGTATGTGACGAGTGGGGCAGGGACGTGGAAGGATCGAGGCCGGTGGAGTGATTGGAGATGAGCTACATCTGTTTGACCCACCGGGCTCGAGTCCCACGGAGGAGATGGGAGGATATAAAACTGGAGCGATGACAGTGAAGGACGAGAGAGGACCAGGCCTGGGCTTTTAGTTTATGTTTTGCTTTTTATTTGCGCGCATCAGTCGTCCGTGAGGCGCTGATGCACATTTGTTTATTTTGTGATTATTAAAGTTTAATTTGATTGTGCGCCGGTTCCCACCTCCTTCTTCCCGATGATTAGGAAGTTAATATTATTACAAAGTTTATGAGATTTGTAAATTATTCCATTCCTTTTTTACTCACAATTTGTACAGTGTCCCAACTTTTGACTTTGTAAATAAGTTTTTTATTTGTTTAATTGTGTGCTGCAAAGGGCTTGTAAATACAAAGTATAGGATGTTGTATTGGTAAGGGACACAATTTCTCATTTTGTTGACATTGTTTGTGCCTGAGATTAAATTATACTCCTAGGACAGTGACTATATGTAACGCCGGACCCACACACATTTTTGCCCCAAATTTCATTCACAACATTTTTGTGGAGATATTTATCATATGTGCAAACTGTAATGAAGCAGAGATCAGTTAGTTACTTTCCACGCAGACGCCGAGACCGTTTGCTTGCTTCAGTGAAAGTATAACGTACCTAGCGTTGTCGACTCGTACATTACACGTCACGCGCTGATGTCACGTGTCGTTACGGGAAATTGCTAACAAATGCCTGAAATTGGTGCTTGTTCATGTGTGTGACAATTGCGTAGTGTTATCAAAGATGTGGTCTAAGGAAAGCATTGATGCGTTGCCAATCCCTGAGATATTTATCATGTTAAATATCTCATCCTGTCAGCGATTCAGAATCCTGAATTGTGAATGTTTTGACATTGGTGATGATCACTTTTGTTTATACAGTGCTTTTTTTTATCATGTCTGTACAGTAAAACAGGATAAGAAGGTTCAACACTCTTCAGCAATAAAATAACAATGAAGCGCCATTGTTAGTTTATCTAAAGTCATTTTGCTTATTAAGGTTGAACTGGATCATCAAAGGTCAGCAGCAAAGACACTGTTTAATAACATGGGATTAGATACATCTGTGTTGTTTAACATATTTAATCATTGCAGGTTTGCATCATATTCTTAGTTTGCATTTCACGGTTTTAAATATGTATATATATATATATATATATATATATATATATATATATATATATATATATATTGCTAACAAATGCCTGAAATTGCCTGAAATTGCTATATATATATATATATATATATATATATATATATATATATATATATATATATATATATATATATATATATATATATATATATATATATATATTAGTGCTGTCAAAATTAGCGCGTTAACGCATTCGATTAATTTGAAATATTTAACGCGTTAAAAAAAAATAACGCAATTAACGCGGTTGCAGTTTTTTTTATTTCCAGTTGTGGCCTATGTGTGTTCAACGTGCAAAGAAATATGGATAAGACCAAGGAAGGACTTTTAGACGGAAAGTTTCAGTATAAAACTCTGCCGGATTACTCTTCAGTCTGCCACAAGAAACATTACTCTTCATTTAGTCTGCCACAAGAAACAGCAACATTAAAATCATGAACTCAAATATCATTGTTTAAAAAAAAAAACAAAAAAACAATGACTGTAACAGTGCGTAAATCAGACCTTTCTGTAACGCTAACGTTAATAAGATTAAGCGAAAATAACGAAATAATTGTGTAGCGGAGTATTTTTTGTACACAGTGCCGCGAACTGTCAATCACTCCTGTGCGCGTCACTGTCCTCCTCGCAGCTGCAGCAACTTGCGCTCTCTCTCTTCATCAAGCTTTAAAACAAAAAGGGGACAAAAAGAACATATTGTCTTTGTGCATAGGCTATAGATTAATTAGATAAATAAATATCTAAATTTGTGCCTTGCCGTCTACGGTATTTTTTTAGAACTTAGAAAAAAGATGCTGCAGCCAATGAACAGCCAGCGGGGGCTGCAGGACGACTCAACCTCCGCAGACAGTTTTTAATGTTTATCAGACAATAAATACTCAAGATTTTGCTTTAGTATAACTCACAACGAGTTTCACACACCTTCTCCGGCCACGTTGAGTTGTTGACACTTAACAGTGGGAAAAGCGACACATGCGCTATTCACTTGTATAACTTAAGGGTGAATGGGTAATGTAGTTTCTGCTCTGGGTCGGATGAATTAGGAAGCTTGCATTGTGAAGGGCGCTCTGAAAATCGGCAGTGCAGGTAAAAGATTAAAACCTATATTAAAACAGATGTCCAAATGAGCGTACCGGTACGCTACAAGCACGTTCTGGGCACACGGAGAGGTGGCGGTACGCTCAAGAGCTATATTTGGAAGTGGCGGTACTGAGCACTGGTGCGTACTGGCCCACTTAAAGCACTGGCAATGACTATACTTTGGAATTTTTTTGCAGTCCACTTAGAATTCAACATGGAAATCATTTTTGTTTTTTATTGGCATTGATTGTTTTGAAATTCAAATGATACTTACATGCCTGTGTTTTTATTTCTTTAATAAATATGGCTTTCAAGCCAACAGTTAATTTGGAGGATATTGATGGTTTATTGCAGGTATGTTGTAGGTACATGAGAAAATCTGTGTTACAAGTTAAACAAAAATTCCAATGAACAATCATATTTTGAATTTAAATAGTTTCTTTGTCTTGAGTTTACATTAATTATTTACATTTTACATTTACATATCCAAAAAGTTTCAGTCTGTTAATTGCGATTAATCGCGATTAATCGCGATTAATTTTAAAAAATTGTGCGATTAATTAGTTAATTTTTTTTTTTATCGATTGACAGCACTAATATATATATATATAAAATGCTTTTTTTTTTGTTTGTTTTTTCTCGAGTGGGATGAATTAATGCAGATTCACATTTAGTCTAAAACTACCGTAACATCATGTTCATTCAGCGCATACAATGCCTCTGTACTTCAGATTTCTCTAAACATTGAGACAGGAGAACTGTCAGTCAATAAATGGGGGAAAAAGTAACTCAGATTTTTTTTCCCGTAAATTAAAAGGTAATGCGTTACTTTACTAGTTACTTGAAAAAATAAATCTGATTATGTAACGTACGTTACTTGTAATGCATTACCTCCAACACTGCTTCTCACATGTGTTTGGTTGTGAAACCAGATGACTGTAGACCAGACAGAGGTGTTGGCATTTCTTTCTTTTAAGAAGTTGTGTAATCTGTGACCCCCTGTCACCAATCTCACTCTGCACATTATGTATGTCTCCCTTTTTAAACACACCTGATTAAGCTCATTAGGAGTGTGTCAGTTAATGGAGACATACAAAAACACTGGTGTAGAGTGCATGTGACTGAGCGTATATGTGTTTGAGAGTCTGCAGCCAGAGTCTATTGGAAGGCTCCAACTATGATGTTATTTTGTAGTTATAATAATAATAATAAAAAGCTCACTTCTTGAGCCGGCCTTATAGCCAGGGTAGTTTGCGTGTCGTTACGGGATCTTCAACGGTTGTGTGTGAAAGCACGCACATATACCGGGTCATCACTGGCAGTGTGAAAGTGCCAAATCTAGCGACCAGGGACCAATTGCAGTAGCACTTTACCCTTGTATTTGCCGGAATGGCAGCGTGAAAGGGGCTTTAGTGGCACAGTGCATTGAGGTGTGGTGTCAGTTCTCTCAGCCAATGAATTGGTTTGTTTCTATTAGGTATGCATTGATCCAAGGTCCAACACTAACCATTTTGTCAGATCGGGTATCAGTCAGATGGGATCAATCCAAATCTGATAGTGTACATAACATTGCCCATGATTATTTCTGTCAAGATAAAAACAATAATAATAATACTAAAAAAAAAAAAAAAATGTGGAAATGTGTATAGTAAACTGAAAAAAAAAATAAAAAATACCAATACTGGTATCAGATTGGCATCAGCAGATACTTAAAATTGCAATATCAGGCATAAACCATCCCTAGTTTCTATACAGGCTTTAGAACACTCCACATCTGGGGTGTGTTTCCACAGCATCACCTAATAACAAAGCATCTAGTTCCCTATTCATAGTAACAGACATGTATTTTTAATTCAGTAATTAGAATGTTGATATTGCATTACTCACTTGTAGTTTGATGGAACAGCATTCTAGTGTTACTGATCTTATAATGCATAATTTCTAAATGGAATACATGTTTTCCTATACAGATGACTTTTCATAGCATAAAAGCCAGAGAAAAATAAAGAAACAGTTTATTGGTCATTTCAAAACTTTTTTTAAGGTAATACAATAATTTATACATTGTAAGGATAGGTATAAATGATTTATTAAAAGTAATAAAATCAAAAAAAAACTCAAATCAAGTGTCAAAGTGGTATTTCAGCATTGAAACTACCTAAAGACAGACAAAATAAAATAAAATAAAATAAAATAAAATACCCATGCTTTTCAGAGCCCATGGTCAGTCATGTCCAGCATTCCCAGATGATACAATGAAGAATCAGTTCTGGGCTTCTCCTGATGGTGTTAATGCTGATGTTTTTCAAGCAGCAGAGTGGAGTTACAGCAGTGCTGGCAGTATGTCATTGTTTGGCTCAATTGAAGAAGCATTGAATCAGTTTTTAGACCCAACTTGCTCCAGACTGTCTGAATCTCTGGCCAGGATGGGGCTGATCCCCCTGAAACTTCCATATGGCCGCTTTGGTGTTCCACTCATGGCTGGTGGTTTCCATGTATCCATGGGGCAGATATAATCAGCTGATTCATCCATCCTGAGCTTTCTTAGTTGTCGGAAATTAGTAAAACCAAGCTTCTTTGGCTAAGACAGAGAAATGAATAAAATTACAACATGACAAAAATTATTCTTGCAACTTATATCTAGCATAAAATGTATTATTTTGTTTGGAATATCATACCCTGACTTTGGCAGTGGTGGTAAGGGGTGCATGCCCACTGGCGTTTGCAAATTCCTGTTTCTCCTGCTGGGCCTGAGGTCCCACCAGTGTGTTAAAGTTAGTGGTGAGGTGGCGTCTTAGGAGGGTCTTCTGTGGAGGGATGTTTAGCAGCATGGCCAAGGTCTCAGAATGAAAGCGAGGCTCCAGGATCTGATAAGCAAATACAGACAAATTAAAGGGATATTTCACCCCAAATAGTCATGTTTGATATTGTAATGTTACAGCTAAAGTAAAATCAGTTTGTTTATTATGATCAAAACGACAACTTAAAATAGCTAAAATACCATGCATAAAATGTTTCTACTATGTGACACTGAAAAATTTTTTTTTTTTTTTTGTATGTTTGTTTGTTGGTTGTTTTTTTTTTTTTTTGTGTGGCTCAGTGATTTATTATATATATATATATATATATATATATATATATATATATATATATATATATATATATATATATATATATATATATATAATGCACTAAAATATTTAATCATCATTAGCAATAGCACTAGTAATGCTGACTCACAATTAGGCCTCCATGAACGCCGCTGCCTCTCAGGTTTGGAGCATATTCAGCCAAATCCACTGATCTCAACCACTCCATCACACGATGGTTGGACCACTGCACCACCTCAGATGGAGATGTCTTATTCTGCAGAACCAAAGGAAATGTAGTCTTTCAGTGTCTTCAGTGTTCACAGGGTTTCAAGATTTATCGATGCTTTGTATATACAGTAATGTAACACATGACATATATCCCTATATCACGAGTGCTGTTGTCATATATTGCCAATATATTGTATTATATTAAGACAATATATTATACATCCTCATTAAGTTATAAATTCATACCATATACAGTCATGGGCAAAAATATCGGCACCCTTTGTATATATGACCAAAGAAGGCTGTAAAAATTAATCTGCATTGTAAATCCTTTTGATCTTTTATTTAAAACAAATCACAAAAATGTATCCTTTCATTGGATAATAAGAATTGAAAATGAGGGGAAATATCATTATGAAATAAAGGTTTTTCTCAAATACTCATCGGACACAATTATTGGCACCCCTAGAAATTTTTATGAGTAAAATATCTCTGAAGGTTATTCCCATTCATATTCACAATTTTGAGAAAGCCAGTGTAGTTATAAAAATGAAATTATCCAGCCATGGTTTCCTGTCTCACATAAATATAAAGAGGAATGAAAACAAAGCCCAAAATTCCTTAATCAGCCATGAAAATGAGAAAAAAAAAAATAAATAATATATTTCTAATGTGAAGCAAAAGATAATTGTGTAATTATTATTACCAGAACAACATCCTCAAAATGTTGGAGGTAAAATGTTCGGTCTTTGTTAAACCATCATATTAGAAAAATGTTTTATTGAAACATTTCATCATCTCGAGCCTCAATGTTCGTATAACGTTCTCCTAATGTGGCTGAGAGAATGTTCTTTGTTGTCTTGAAACATTGTCACATTGTTTTACTGACAACATTTTATAATCTGTTTCCTCAACAACATTCTCAAAATATCCACAAAATGTGGCGGATAAAACTTTCTATGTTCCATCACATTAGAAGAATGTTTCATTGAAACTTTTTATCACCTCAAGCCTCAATGTTGTTCTTGTAACGTTCTCCTAATGTGGTTTGAGATAATTTTCTTCCTTTTGTTATCTTGAAACATTGTCACAATGTTTTATTGACAATATTTTATAATCTGTTACCTCAACAACATCCTCAAAATGTTGCAGATAAAATGTTCTATCTTTGTTAGACTGTCACATTGGAAAAATGTTTTAAACAAAACATTTGATCACCTCAAGTCTCAATGATGTTCTTAAACCATTCTGCTAATGTGGCAGAGAGAATGTTCTACTTTTGTTGTCTAGAAACATTGTGCCAATATGTTTTTGGAAACCTCTAATAATCTGTTACCTCGACAACATCCTCAAAATGTTGTGAATAAAATAGTTGATCTTTGTTAAACCGTCACATTAAAACATTTCATGACCTCAAGCCTCTATGATGTTTCTTAGAACATTCTACTAATGTGGCTGAGAGAATGTTCTTCATTTGTTATCTTGAAACATTGTGCCAATGTGTTTTTGATAACATTTTATATTATGTTACCTCAACAACATCCTCACAACATCCTCAAAATGTTGCAGGAATAATGTTCTAGCTTTGTTTTCACTTAACGTTATAGGAACTTTTTTTTAATTATTATTATAAACATTCTTAGAACATATTTTACGTAATGTTAGGCAAAGTTATGAGAATGTTCCCTGCTAGCTGGGCCTACATCACCACATGTTGTTTGGGAGGGTTTCAAGAAAGATTCTCCTAGCTCATCCAAAAAAAAAAAAAAAAAAAACTAAAGCATATTCAGTTATCAGACATGACTGGTTTCTATGGTGAGATGAAACAAAAAAATTAGCTTTTTAGCAGCAAACACTCAAGATGAGTTTGGTGAACACAGAAATAAAAAGTACCCTATGTGTACAATTAAATATACTGTTGTATTTTTGATGTTGTGGGCCTATATTTCTGCTGGAGGTCCTGAACATCTTGTTTAGATACATGGCATCATGGATTCTATCAAATACCAACAGATATCAAATACCAACAGAAAATCAGTAAGTGACTGAATCTGTTAGAAATCTTAAAATAGGCCATGTTTGGATCTTCCAACCGTACAATAATCTAAACACAAACCTCAAAAACAACACAGAAATGGGTCACTTTAGTGAAGTCGGCAGCAGGAGAGAGAATTAGGAGAGGAACGGTGAGTGAGTGGTTTGGACGGAAATAATCAACACATGTGTCTTGTTTCAGTAATTGGCGTGGAGAGAGTATGTAACGCCAGAAGAAACAGGATTAGGTGAGAGAGAGAGAAGGACTGCTGGTGAGTGAACCTGACCCGGAAAAAAGTAACCCAGGAGTGATACCGATAGCATGTTTATATTGGTCTGAGACAAAGTGACCAGTTAAAGTGTATTTAAATAATAAAGTTATCGTCACCAGTCAAAGCTGATGAATTCTCAAGATTCACAAAAATCCACCGCCTGCTCCATCATATCAAGATGGAGCCTCTACTCCCTGGGACTCCGCCCCTAGCTCAACAGGATGTCTGCTCCCTGATTCAAGTTCCCAGTGATGTAAACTGCTCTGAGTGAGAGGAGTATCTTCTGAGCCGATAATGTTGACCCATACAAGTTTTTTTTTTTTTTTTTTTTTGGCTACTGCTAAAAATATACCCCAACGTCTTAAGCCTGGTTTTATGGTCCAGGGTCGCATATGTAAATTTATGTTTTGAATTTATGAGAATATATTTACATAGATTACACTTGCATATGTTTGTGCTGATGTAAGTATCCCATATAATTCTGCATGCCTGCAGTAGAGCTGAAATTATTAATTTTGAATAGGCAATTTGTCTTACCTCATCCCCTGGCCTGCGTCTCAAGCAGTTTGGGTTAAATTTGTTAACGTGGAGGACATGGATGGCACATTTAATGCTCAGATGATGGAGTTGACTGGTGACTTTCAGGAATAAGAGATCATTCTGTTGGAAAAGAACATTAATTTCTAAAGCAGTTAAATATGTGCATTTGAAAAATATTGTTACATTGCATTTTTAACACGGGGTAGGAGGAAACTTTTGATCTTACCACTGTTAGGTACTGTAGCATGCGGCCATCAACCTTGCCTTCATAGAACTGATCTTTGTACTGTGGTAAACCGATGTCATCAAGCCAGTCTGCAGATGGAAAATGGGGCAGTGGAAACATTTTGGCAAAAAACATGTCCTTATTTCAATACTGAAATATGTAATTTCACAGAACTAAATCCTAAAACTTTAATGATCCCTTTTTGCTTTTCTTCGGGAAGTGAAAATCTAGCTACGGTATTTTCTGAGTACATACGTGTAACCCAGATGTGATCCAGTTCTGAAGATTTCTCCATTGTCTTGTTACTAAAAGCTCTGAGAGCCAGTTGCAGCTTTTTTCTGTGCAGAGGATGTTTAATACAAATCTCCTGTTGAAAACAGAACATTAGAGTCACCGGAACTGTACCATTTCTGTGAGACTTTCATGCACACCAGCATATTTTGTGTGGTTGATTTTAGATTTTAAATGGCACATTATACACCTTTTCATTCAAAGAGTTTTCTTTATTTTCATGACTATGAAAATTGTAGAGTCACACTGAAGGCATCCACAGGAATCTCCTTCAAGACTGTTGGAAGACCATTTCAGGAGACTACCTCTTGAAGCTCATCAAGAGAATGCCAAGAGTGTGCAAAGCAGTAATCAGAGCAAAAGGTGGCTACTTTGAAGAACCTAGAATATGACATATTTTCAGTTGTTTCACATTTTTTTTATGTATATAATTCCATATGTGTTAATTTATAGTTTTGATGCCTTCAGTGTGAATCTACAATTTTCATAGTCATGAAAATAAAGAAAACTCTTTGAATGAGAAGGTGTGTCCAAACTTTAGGTCTGTACTGTGTATATACATGCATACATATATATATATATATATATATATATATACAAACACACACACACACACACACACACCCACACATATACACATACACAATCGATAGATATGGTTGATAATTTTACATTGTTGTATTGTGTTGTTCAGTTTTCATTATGACAGCTTTGCTGATATTATGGTTGGAGAGTGCAAGATTTATCATCTTGCTAACAAACATTTTCCAAGCAGATTACCGTTACTAATACAATCCATAGTGACAGACCAATTTAAAATTGAAAGGTGGCAGAAAACAGCTACATAACCAAAATAAAATTATACTAGTAAAAATTACCTTCTCAAGGTCCCGTGGAGTGGCAGAGAGAAGGGTTTGTCCACTGTCCACCCACTGACGGGCCAAACTGACATACTGCCCCAAACCACTGTCCTCCAGCCAACCACACACCTGCTCTGTCGTCCACTTAGAGAAAGATGTGTGTGCACTAACAATAAGAAGATAATAACATCATTAGAGCAATTACATTTATTTGTTATATGAAGGAGGTATTACCCCTCCAAAGTCTATTGCGCCTCTGGCCCGGTCCGTTCATGAAGGGAACTTTACCGGGATGAGCGTCCAGAATCAGGGGCCCGTGTTAGACGAGGCCCAGCTGTGGCCCTGAAGCCTCCTCTCTTGAACTGAATGGGCTCAATGTCATCTGAAAGCACACCTGGCCTCTTCATCCTCAAAACAAACACACCCTGTCAGATGTTTGGTTTACACTGGTTTCACTTAGAAACAGGGAAGACGCAAGTAATTGTAGCATTTTCATAATTCAATTTTGTAATTGCCCTTCGTCATAATCAACTCACTTTCCCCAAAGTTTGCGTATGCTGCTATTTTTGATGTTTTCTTGTAACACGGGAGACTGCTGGCCAGAGTCGACTCCTGAAGACACTGAAGAAAGATCAGAACTGGTTGTGTCCTTTATTTTCTCTGTAATTCCTGTGGGGGACACACATGCAGTAAGCAATTAAATAAATAAAAATACTAAGTATAAATAATAATAATAATAATAAATTATGGAATTTTCCTTTATTATCAGTTATTTATGCATTTTATAGCTGGATGTTATTTTTGTGCATATCTTGAACAAGCAATAATAGCATGTGTTTTTTAGACTGGAAATGTTTTTACAAAGACAAGGTAGTAGAGTGATGAATCCTATGTTAACATCTGTAATGTTAGAGTGAAGTGTTATGGTTATACTTTTGTAATAGCGTAACAATTGGATATTTAATTGCAGTACTGCATGCTTGACCGCAATGGCTTTAACTAAAAGAGCATTACTGTCAACATTTTTTCCATTCCTTTTTACAAACTAAGAGATGGATTTAATTTATTTTATACAGTAATACAGAAAACCATAGTAGTGGTGAATAAACTGGAATATTCCTGTAAATACAGTCTTTTTAAAAATTAACACAGTGAGTAAAAGGAATTAAATGAGGGAGAGATTTGATTGTGGCATTCAGCCCTATTACACAGTTTTAATTTTAGCTATGATATACACATGAATTGGCATGCAATTACAAAAGACAAATCTTTTTTTTTTTTTTTAGCTAATTTTTATAAATTAAAATAAATTAAATTTAAGCAGCTGTGCTAATGGAGCAGCAGAGACTAACGGAACAGGTTTTCAAAGGCCAGTCTCTAGTCTCCCTGCCTGTCAAAGCATGTTTGGGCATCTGGCAATGATTTGCCTCCCTTCAGTCAAGCTTCAGTTACAGGGTGGGTCCTGAAAAACAGGTGGGGCCCATATGATAGCTCTTGCTCCTGATGAAGATCCTTTCATTAGAGTCTATTAAAGGCACAGGGTTTCAGGAATGATAGAAGTGGTTTTGCTCCAAAATAAGGGTGGAGGAAAGAAATACATTCAAACTTTAAAATTCACCAGAGATGGGTGGGTAACTACTTAAAATATGTTTCAAGACATAGTACCGGCTCTAATAAAAGTTGCATAAAAAGTCAAAATAGTCATTCAGGTGGACTTTTATAAGACAGTAATCTGCTTGAAAAAGCTCCAGCATGGAACTGACTTTATGGTAATAGTCAAATTAAGATGATCTGTTCTCTGACATTTTTTTCCCATCATCAACAGGTTGATACTGCTTTATTATGAAAGGCTTAAAATAATCAGCATCATACTAAGAATCATACTAAGGTTGATGTCTCCATCCTTGTTTTCTGGGGTCCTCTGGTCTGATATGTCACTCATATCACGCTCTCTCTTCTCTGGGTGACTCAGCATTGTTGGGAGGGTCAGATGTCTATTATCAGCAGGTTGAGTCTATAAAAATGGGTGAGAAGTGAAGTGTAGGTAATGTTGTCTGTTGTAGACGTTTAGCATGTTTAATCTTCAAAAGTCTCCTATTATAACATCAGCATTACATCACTGCCAACAACAACATGGTCATGATTTCAGTCATTCCAACTTATTTCGTTTTAATTCAACTAGAAGATTAAGAGTAAATATAGTGATGACAGATTAATAACTTAGGATGAGGATTTCTATACTTCCTCTGAAAGAACAGGCTCTACCAGTTTCCCATCAACAGTCTGAAAAAAAGAGTGAATCACTGGAAGGAACCTTGGCATGTCAACATAATTTAGGGTTTAAAAAGCTCCTTGCAAAGCACACACACAGACCATTAAGAAATAATTCTTTATCAACAGCTCAACAGCTGTAAATAAATTAGATTGGTTGTTTGGTCAAACCTTTTGTGCTGAGCTGCCTTTAAAGTCTTCCACACTCACGGACCTGAGTAAAACAGTGTTAATAATTATATGTCACATGTAATTTTCCGGTTGAAATGTGGAGGATGTACAGATTATGTTACCTGGAGTTTTCATCTTTCTGAGAAGAAACTGAAGATGACAGTAGAGGTGTTGAGCTACTAAAGGTCAACTTTACCAGAGGATAAAAAAGGAAAAGAAAAAATCAGAAATGGTTCAGGAAATTATGAATCAAAGTCAACAGTCACTTACACTCATGAACCTACACACACACACACACACACACACACACACACACACACACACACACACACACACACAAACACACACACACACACACACACACACACACACAAATACATACACACACCTCAGAGTGAGATTTGTGTATTACAGTCTTCGTCTTTACAGTCCCGTTCTGCTTTACATCTTCATCGTTGCTGTTCTGTACTGATTTGTATTCAGGGCCTGAGGAAGACATCAGTTATACTTACATTTCTATGCTACAGCTTCCTGAAATTAGGTATTTCAAAACCTAATGTTATCATAACTCCCTACAAGTAAGATTTAATTTGATTATCATTTAATCCCATTGCCATTTCCAACAAACAAATCATTCTTCATTTAATGATCAGTTCAAACATCTTAAAATAGTTTTGCTAGGTATATGACCTCTGAATGTCTAATAAAACAGGCAAAAAATTATTTTGAATTTACCTTGAACTAAAGTCATGATGTCATTCGTCTGTCTGAACTGACTCAGGAGGAGAGTGAGCTCTTCTATTCGACGATCCTGAAAAATCATATTGATAAATTTTATAATTTATTTATTATTCAAAAAAAAAAAAAAAAAAAAATACAGTAAGCTGTAAGTCCAAGTATTTGGCACATGTCTGGGGAAACTTGTTCTGGCTTCATTTCCTCAAACATTCAACACACCTAATTCCATATAAAACAGGGCAGTGTGAGGAACAAAGGGCCCAGTGTGCCCATATATATATACACACCTTTTTAAGCATTTAAACCATTAAAAAAAGAAAAAGAAAATCTACCTTTACATGATTTGCGGCAATAAGTGAATCCATTCTTGTGTTTAACCTCTGTAGCTCCTGATCTGTTGACAGAAAAAAAAGGAAAAGAAAAAGACAAAGTAAAAAGAGATTTAGCCAATTATATATTTATGTGAAATACGGTACAGCCATGCACAAAACTATTCACGATCTACAAAGTAGATCCTTACAAAGTAGTAACCACAGTCTGGATTTCATAAACCACACAAATGTTTAAGATCTATTATCATGAAAATAATTAAGATTTACAGACATGGAAAAAAGGAATTCCAATGATCTTAAACTTTTCCAAGGAAAGCTAAGTGGAGCAATAAATGCTTATGAATTTTTAGTTTTTAATTCACCAGCTCACAGGATGCTATATAAAATACAGATATGAGTTTAAAGGGTCACATAAAACAAGGAGACAACTGAGAACACAATCAAATACATAAATGGTTTTATGTGCACAGATGAATTCTGCATTAATCTCTCTAGCAATTTGTGTGAGGATGTGCATTATAAACAAGCTTACGTTTGGTGTTGAGTCTCCTTCTGTATATCTCCTCTAATGGTGAGTGAATGGTAGTAAGGAAAAAGAACCATTGTCAGCTACCACAAAACACAGCAAACACATACAGCAATTGCTAATAACTGCTGTTAACATTAGTACATGAATTATATATATATTTCAAAAGCTAATACCAAAATCTAAACAGCAGGGCAGCTAATGGCCAATGTAATGCAGATTAAATTTAAAGGTTAAGTTTGTAACTTATGTGCCACAATAATTGCACCAAAGAGAATTAATTAATTAATACAAGAATAATGACTGTATGCACCAGCAGAGTACTGAGCATATACCATTTGATTGATACCACCATTTGATGAAGAAACTCATTTTTGACCACTAATAAATTATGCTCTATGAAGTTTTCAACATCAGTCATGCTTTTCAGAACTTTGCGGTAGCAGTAGGTCACGCAGTTATGTTTCAATTACTATTTTATGAATACTGCATTTCCAGACATACTGCTATTTACACATAGTAGCTACTGTAGCAAAACTGAATGCATTTGGAATGAATGCATTCCCTAAACACTCTCACTGCCTGTCATTATTTGGGCAAACAACTGATTTAAAAAAAAGCAGAACTGTTATTTTTGTTACCTAGACAACTTCACACAGTTATAGGACAAATATATCAAATGGATAAATATCGGCCAATCACTAATTAACATGCATTAACATGCACAACTAAATAGACACAGATGTGAAAAACACAAAGCGCTAAACATTAGTCTTGACTGCATCAGGACAGGCCTTTAGATAGATCTGAGAGAAAAAGCGAAAAAGCAGTACCTCTTTCTGTGCTGTCTAAAGACACCGGAGCTCTGCAGATCAGTTGAGCCCGTAGACTTTCTATCTCAGAGTTCTTACAGCTCAACAGCTGTTGTAAACTCATGAACTCTGCCTAAGAAAGAAGAAACACTTCATTGTGGTATAGCCAAAAATGTATTTCGGCACTACATTAGAAGCTTGTCAAGTGAACCACAACTTTGGGCCAACATCTGGGCCTTTGTACCATAAGTGAGGACATAGAGGATACAAAGATTATGAATCACATTTGTGTGGCAGTACCTGTGTAACCTTGAGCTTCTGAACATACTGTATCTTCTCCTGTTCCAGCTCGTTAACTCGATGCTTGAGCATCTTGAGCTCCTCATACAGGTTCTGTGTAATAATGCACACACCAAAATAATGTTACCATATTAAAAAAGGAAACAGCAAAATTATATTTTTTGTCAAGTAAATATTTAAATAATGCATTATATTGTAAATTATATGGCATAATGTACATACTAATCTCCCACAATTGTGTTACATTACTGTAATATGGTTTCCATTGTTAAAGGGTTAGTTCACCCAAAAATTAACATTTTGTCATTATTCACTTACCCCCATGTGGTTCCAAACCCATAAAAGATCTGGCCATCTTAGGGACACAAATTACGGTATTTTGGATTAAAATCTGGAGGCTTGAGACTGTACCATAGACTGCCAAGTAAATAACAGTGACAAGGTCCAGGAAAGGTATGAAATGTATGAATTAATTTATGATATTGTCGTCAGAACACTCCATCTGTCATCAGACGTGCAATATGGGTTATATGAAGCAACAGAAACACTTTTTTAAGTGAAGAAAACAAAAATAACGACTTAATTCAATAATTCCTTTGTCAACTGTCTCCTCTGTGTCTCTCAATAGCACCGTATGCTGTTTATACTCTGCTGTGTCATCCGCGCCACAAGGAAAAAACAGGAAATCCTTCTGGCATATCTTAAATTGTGTTCCGAAGACAAACTGAGCTTTTACTAGTTTGGAACGACATGGGGTTAAGTGATTAATAAAAACAATTTCCTTTTCCTGGAAAAATACCTTCAGCCTGTCACATGTATGTTTGGTTTTGTTCTAGTTTTCCTTGTTCCTGTGTTTAACCCAATTTCTTTTGTTCCCATTTTGCCACCAATTGATAGTATCTGTACTTTCTGATTAGTACAGCTGTTTCTGTTCACCCTGATTAATTATTTGTGTTTTTAAGCACTGTGTTTGGTTCAGTTCAGTTGTCTGTTATTGTTGCATTCTACTTGGTTGTTTCATGCATCCTGAGTTTTGTTCAGTAAGTTGTAATACTGCTGTGAATAGATCCAGCTTCAACTACTACTTTTGCAACCAGCTGTAACAGAATAGAGTACTTAAATAGCGAAGATAATCTTCCTCCTCTCACAGGGAAACCAGTCTCTAGAGAGGCACACACAGGACTTTTTTTTGGACCTTTGTCATCTTGTCCCTTATGATGATGTCTGCCTGTGTGTGCGTTATTCCACACATGTCTCAACGCAAAAACAAGACTGCGCTTTCCCAGAAACAAGCCTCTAAGGACTTTCATGGAGTACATGGAGTAAGTGCTCCTCCGCAATGGTTTCCCCCTTCAATATTGGGGAAGCTGTGGCTTAATGGTTAGAGAGTTTGACTACTATCACTAAGGTTGTGGGTTCGAGTCTCAGACCGGCAATACCACGACTGAGGTGCACTTGAGCAAGGCAGTGAACCCCCAACTGCTCCCTGGGTGCTGCAGCATAAATGGCTGCCCACTGCTCCGGGTGTGTGTGTTTACTGCTGTGTGTGTGCACTGCGTTGCAGAGCACGAATTCTGAGTATGGGTGACCATATTTGGCTGTATGTCACATCAATATCTGTGAGTGTTAGAAGGAGGTTAGCACTCAAGCCGCTGCCACCAGCCCAGCACCAGCAATGCCTGAGTCCACCACAGACCATGAGGCTGAGCCACAGATCGCCTCGGAGTAAATATTTCCCTGCATATAGTCTGTGTCACCAAGCACTAGAGTCTGCCCTGAATCTCTTATGTGTCTGCTAGATCTGCTCAGTCCTGAATCTCCTGTCTCTGTTGGTTCCGCCTAGCCCTGCATCTCCTGTGTGTCTGCTGGATCCACCCAGCATTAAATCTTTGCTGGCTCTGCCTAGCCCTGTATCTCCTGTATCACTGGTGTTTCCAACCAGCCCTGAATCTCCTGTGTGTCTGATTGTTCCAATAAGCCCTAAATCTCTTAAAATCTCAATAATATCACGTGCTTTCTCGGCTCGGCTCTGTTTTTTTTTTTTTTTTTTCCTTGTTCCTGTGTTCAACCCAGATTCTTTTGTTTCCATTTTTCCCGCCATCTGTTATTTTCTATAGTTTCGGATAAGTTCACACCTGTTTCAGTTCACCAATAATTAGTTCTCTGTGTATGCATTCATGCATCCTGAGAGTCTAGATCCAACCCTAACACACGTCTTAATTAGCTGGTTAAGGTGTGTTTAATTAAATTAGGGCTGGAGCTGAACTTTGCAGGAAGGTGGATCTCCAGGAACAGGATTGGGCACCATTGCGTTAAACATTAGAAAGGGTTAAGCAATAGATTATTTATTTTTATCATTATTATTATTTTTAAGAAATGTTAACATAACCACATCCAAAAAACTACATACAGATAATATGTTCTGGAATAAAACTGACATTCAAATCTTCAGAAAGAAAAACGTTTATGCACTACCAATAAGTCCAGGCCCACCCAGAACTTAAAAGGCAATTACATAATGTATGCTTCTGTATAAGCTCATTTCAGCTTATCTGAAATTAACTAGTCAAAAATGCAACATCTGAAATGTATTTAATTCTAAATATGGTTTACAAAATATTCAAATGGTCAAACATAAATGGAAAAATAATTCCAGAACAAAAGTTCAGAAAAAAGTGGGTGGTCACTGGTCAGCTCTATTCGACCTCATATTAAACTAACATAGTATATCAATAACCTTCATTAGTCAATTTTTTTTTTTTTTAATTGTGTGGATCATTTTGACCCACATAGGAATGAATGTCATTTACACACATACTGATATATTTCAAATGTTTATTTATTTTAATTTTGATAATTATAACTGACAACCAAGGAAAATCGCAAATTCAGTATCTCAGAAAATTTGACTATTACTTAAGACCAATACAAAGACAGGATTTTTTGAAATCTCGGCCAACTGAAAAGTATAAACATTGAAAAGTATGAGCATGTACAGCACTCAATACTTAGTTGGGGCTCCTTTGCCTGAATTACTGCACTGCGAGTTTGCTGGCCAATTAAGAACAGGGATGCCATGGTCCTTAAACCTGGTACTGGTAGCTTTGGCACTGTGTGCAGGTGCCAAGTCCTGTTGGAAAATGAAATCTGCATCTCCATAAAGTTGGTCAGCAGCAGGAAGCATGAAGTGCTCTAAAACGTAATGGTTTACAGCTGTGTTGACCTTGGACCTCAGAATACAGAGTGGACCAACACCAGCAAATCACTGGCTGTTGAAATTTTACACTGGACCTCAAGCAACATGGATTGTGTGCCTCTCCTCTCTTCCTCCAGACTATGGGACACTGATTTCCAAAGGAAATGCAAAATTTACGTTCATCAGAGAACATTACTTTGGACCACTCAGCAGAAGTCCAGTCCTTTTTGAAGCGAGAGGCTTTTGATGCTGTCTGTTGTTCAAGAGTGGCTTGACACAAGGAATGTGACAGCTGAAACCCATGTCTTGCATACATCTGTGCGTAGTGATTCTTGAAGCACTGACTCCAGCTGCCGTCCACTTTTTGTGAATCTCCCCCACATTTTTAATGGGTTTTGTTTCACAATCCTCTCCAGGGTGCTGTTATCCCCATTGCTTGTACAATTTTTTCTACCTCATCTCTTCCTTCCCTTCGCCTCTCTATTAATGTGCTTGGACACAGAGCTCTGTGAACAGCCAGCCTCTTTTGCACTGAAATTTTAAGTCTCGTGCAAGGTGTCAATGATCGTCTTATGGACAACTGTCAAGTCAGCAGTCTTCCCCGTGATTTTGTACCCTATAGAACTAGACTGAGAGACAATTTAAAGGCCTTTACATGTGTTTTGAGTTAATAAGCTGATTAGAGTGTGGCACTGTGTGTCTTCATTATTGAACCTTTTCACAATATTCTAATTTTCTGAAATACTGAATTTGGGATTTTCCTTAGTTGTCAGTTAGTATAATTATCAAAATTAATAGAAAAAAAGGAAATATATCAGACTCTGTGTAATGAATGAATATAATATACAAGTTTCACTTTTTGAATGGAATTTGTGAAATAAATCAACTTTTGATGATATTTAATTATATGACCAGCACCTGTATATACACAAAATCTGTAACAATCCAATACCCAGACAAATGGCTGAGAATATCACCAATGTAGAAAAAAACTCACATAGACACACACACACACACGCAGACGCACACACACTCAAACACATTACACACACTCCCATAGGATGCATTGTTTCATGTTTCTGCTGGCATATGGCTGTCATTTTTTCTTCTTCTTTTTTCCTTTACTTAACACAGTTAAATTTGAGTAATATGGTGGAAAACAATGATCTTATATCATCTTTTTTTTTTTTTTTTTTAACATATATTATATATTTATTTCACTGGTATACATAGACTGTTAATTTATGTTTATGGTCAGTAGATTAAGTTGAAATGTACTTGTAAAGTTACTTGCAGTTAGCAGAATGTCTGTTGAGGGACCATTAAAATAAAGTTTTAGAAGATATTTCAAGCAGACTGTCCACTAATACTCACATTGACTGGTAGTTGATATTAAGTTTCATAGTGACCATAATGTCTAAAATCGACAGTCAAAGTGTTACCAATTTAGACACCAATTCATAAGCACATGGAGTTTTTTTTTTTTTTTCAGATTACAGACTGTGACTTTAAAGATCCAAGGGGTGCCTACACTTTCTATTCCTCAGTGACCATATTTCCACAGTGTTTAAGTGTGTCCAGATCTCTGACCCACCACTGGCTTTGGCTCAGTCAGATAGGCAATCGCTGGCTCACTGCCACAACCTTCTTCTGGGACCATCTCCGCTGGCTTCTCTTGGATCTTACTAGAGATCTCTTGCCGAATCCTACACATCTGCTCCTGAAGCTCGCTAATCAGATTCACTACACTCTGTCAGAATGGAATAGTGATAGAGAAGAACAGATAAAAAAAGGTAAGAGAAAGTGGAAAGAATGGATTATGATAGGCAAACATACAGTGTTTTCCTTCCTATCTGCTTTCTTGAGATTACTTCAATAATTTGATTATAAAATCACCTTTGTGTTTTCTAAATGTAAGTCCTGATATATCCTTTCCTCATGTCCTTTTCTTTTACCAACCATTATCAATCAAGCATAGCAACATTATATAATATGAATAATAACTATCGGTCAGTGTCATTACACATCAACACTGTTTAGTACCACTACAAATATCAGGTTCATAGTTTAAATATACGTTTCAAATATATTTTGTATATTGCTTTCACAAACTTTCACAAACAGTCACAGGAAGAGGTGTCAATTCTTTAACTCTTAAAAAAAAAAAAAACTCTAATATACTAGATTAAAAGAACATGTCCCCTTAAAATCAAAAGGTTACACTTTAGAGACCAATTCTCACTGTTAAAGGATTAGTTCCCCCAAAAATGAAAATTATGTCATTATTGACTCTTAAGCTTTCTGACCCTCCACTGAAAATGTATGTACGGTACTGTCCATGTCCAGAAAGGTAATAAAAAAACATCTGGACTGTGTGCAGATGCCATGTAGCGACCGTGAGGCGCTGGGGTGGATGGAGCCTGATGGATCCCCTCAGGAAACGGACACCTAGGTTGTTCCGGCCCATCAACTGTCCAGCTATAGGAGCATGAGAAGTTGGTATAGCTGCCATATAGACTTTGAGTGTGGAAGGAGAGTGGCCCTTGTTCAACAGCTCTTGTCATTAGGACAATATCAGCGATATGTAGCATGTTACTGAGTACTTGAAAATTGTCTCTAAGGTGTCTCTATATATGGGGCTCTAGGCTGTGAGATAGTATTCAGGATGGTCTCTGGGAGATCTACTGATTCTGATTGAGAGGACATAGGTGCAGTGTCCACACCTCAGGCTGAGGGTGCCAAATCATTTTGTTCACCTGAGGGAGGTGGTTCTGCCTCATGGGGAATAAGCCACAGAGCTGCTGTTAGCAGCTGAGACAGCTCTGAGATCCAGAGATGGTTCTTCCAGAGTGGGGCCACCAGAAGCACTCTGTGCCAGTGCTTCCTGAATCACCTGATTACCCGGAGGATCAGGGTGATCGGGGAAAAAGCATACAGGAGGAGGTTGAGCCATTTGTGTGCCAACGTGTCCTCCTTAATGTGTTGTTGCACTTCCGCATTCATCTAGGAGCCATAGTTTAACGGAGGCCAGCGAGTAGTGCTGTGCAGGTAAACCTCACTCCCCGATCTCAAGAGACGCACTAGCGACAGACAGACGCGTCCGCCTCCCATGCTGGAGACCTGGGTTCGAGCCTCGCTCGGAGCGAGTGCGAGGAGTGTCAGAGAGGACCCGGGAGAGAGGAGTTACAATAGGACAATCTGCCCTCACACAGAGCTTCCCACCCTGATGCGGATGCATTCATGATGCCACTCATGGGGCGGAATTAGAGGTCTCAACCATTACTGAAGTGGTCTCATTCTGAGCAGGCCCACCTGAAGTACCTGTGCTGCAGAGGCCATGAGGCCCTGCATCATTTGAAACTTTTTTGAGATGGTAGGAGGCTCCAGTTCTGAAGGAAGCCATGAACTTCTCTATAGCTAGTGCATGGTCTGGCGTGACTATCGCCCTCATGTGGACTGAGTCTAAAACTGCCCCCAGGAACGAAGTTCGCTGGCTGGGGGACAGAGAGCTCTAGGCAAAAATTTTCCTGAGTCCCAGGTGCTCTAAGTGGCCAAGGAGGATGGACATGTGGGCTATTAGCTCAGCCTAAAATGAGCCAGTCATCGAGGTAATTCAGGATATGGATTTATATCTGTCTCAAAGGGGAGAGGGCCTAGTCTATGCACTTCGTAAAAGTCCAAAGGGCAGGACCATGTGTTGATAAGCCACTCACTCAAAAACGAATCTCAAGAATCATCTGTGATGGGGGGCTATCTGGATGTTAAATTAAGCATCTTTCAGATCCAGCAAAAAGAACCAGTCTCCTGTGTTGATTTGCAAAAGGGTCTGCTTCAGTGCAGTCATTTTGAATGCCCATTTCATGGGGGCACGGTTCAGGCATCTGAGATTGAGGCCACCATCCTTTTTGGGGATAAGGAAGTAACGCCTGTGGAAGCCTGACTTTGCTTTGAGCTGGTGAAACTGTTTCTATAGCAGAACTGAACGTAGTGCTTCAGGGCACAACCGAGGGCTTTTCAGACTGCAAACCCCTCAACGGCAGGTCAAAACAGCCTTGGTAGCCCTAAGAGCCAGGTCCATAGCACTGTGCAGCTCCTTGAAAGCTGCATCATCAGGTCCTGACTCATCCATGGCCTGTAGGAGTTTGGCCAGAAAGACTTGGAGCACAACCATGGAGTGTAGACCTGAGGGGGCCTGCCAAGCAGAGGAATACGTTCGTCCATCGAGAGCAGAAGTCGTCCTGTAGGGTTTGGAGGGTTGAACAACCTTCACTTTCCATCCAATGGCAGTGGGCAGGCAAAGGTTGTTTTCAAACTTGGCTGTTGCCTTATAAAGGTCTTAAAATTTGTCAATTTTTATCAGATGTATTTTATGGAGAATGGGACCCAGGAAATAAAAGAAACAATATAAAGCGACGATCATGACAGTTACTGGGTTGGTTTAATACAATGGAACATTTCAGGATCGTTCATGAACTTTGTTTAATAGCCCACCTAGACTTTAAACAAAACACAATTCTTTTTGAAAGAGATATCTCACTGATATTTCACACAAGCCAAGGCCTCAACTATAGGAGCTTTGTTAAATAAATAAGTAAAATAAATACATTTATTGTACAGGATATTTTGTGTGGGTAAACAAACCAGCTTCCAATGTGGCATTTTAAATATCTTCATCACCTGTGCACTAATCCTTAAAAACATATCAAGTTAACTCACAATTTAATGCATAAAGCTTTCATTAGCTGAGAAAGTTGGCTTTTCTGTTTGAACCAACATGGCTTCATTACCTATAATAACCACAAAACTTTGTCATGCACCAAAAGCAGTAAAAAAAAAAAAACCTGCAAAGACAAGGATGACATTTATAACATTTATAAAGTATATACAAATAAATTCAACTGTCAAACAGCTCCTGTAGCATCAGCTAAATGTAATAAAGCTAGTTTAAATGATAACCAACAGCATGGTAAACTAGATGGTAAACTGGCCTATCTATAGCAGGTAGAAAGCCAAGACCTTGTGTGTGTGTGCTTGTGTGTGTGTGTGCGTGTGTGTGTGTGTTAGAGAGAGAGAGAGAGAGAGAGAGAGAGAGAGAGAGAGAGAGAGAGGATCCACTGAAATTCTCACGGTTGAATTGGGGCCATTCTTTCACTGTGTGTAGTCCAGCAGTTGTCAGACATCACGCTGAGGTCATTCTTAACACTCTATCCATGCTAAAAACACTCTGGCTGTTCGTCAAAAAGACTAGACTGCTCAAGACCATTACACTGAAATTTGTCCTGCTTGTATTTAATGAGGCACATTATGGTCAAATGAAAGGTACACAGCTGCACAAACACATGCAGCTTAACATTGTAATTTCAGATGGAAGGTATATTTTAGATCAACCAGTTCTGTTTTGCAGTAGTCACTTTGAACATAGTAATTACCTGAAAAAAGCACACTGTAAATTAAAAGACACAAGACACAAATTATTTGACATACAGTATTGTTCAAAATAATAGCAGTACAATGTGACTAACCAGAATAATCAAGGTTTTTCGTATATTTTTTTATTGCTACGTGGCAAACAAGTTACCAGTAGGTTCAGTAGATTCTCAGAAAACAAATGAGACCCAGCATTCATGATATGCACGCTCTTAAGGCTGTGCAATTGGGCAATTAGTTGAATTAGTTGAAAGGGGTGTGTTCAAAAAAATAGCAGTGTGGCATTCAATCACTGAGGTCATCAATTTTGTGAAGAAACAGGTGTGAATCAGGTGGCCCCTATTTAAGGATGAAGCCAACACTTGTTGAACATGCATTTGAAAGCTGAGGAAAATGGGTCGTTCAAGACATTGTTCAGAAGAACAGCGTACTTTGGTTAAAAAGTTGATTAGAGAGGGGGAAACCTATAAAGAGGTGCAAAAAATGATAGGCTGTTCAGCTAAAATGATCTCCAATGCCTTAAAATGGAGAGCAAAACCAGAGAAACGTGGAAGAAAACGGAAGACAACCATCAAAATGGACAGAAGAATAACCAGAATGGCAAAGGCTCAGCCAATGATCACCTCCAGGATGATCAAAGACAGTCTGGAGTTACCTGTAAGTACTGTGACAGTTAGAAGACGTCTGTGTAAAGCTAATCTATTTTCAAGAATCCCCCGCAAAGTCCCTCTGTTAAAAAAAAGGCATGTGCAGAAGAGGTTACAATTTGCCAAAGAACAAATCAACTGGCCTAAAGAGAAATGGAGGAACATTTTGTGGACTGATGAGAGTAAAATTGTTCTTTTTGGGTCCAAGGGCCACAGGCAGTTTGTGAGACGACCCCCAAGCTCTGAATTCAAGCCACAGTACACAGTGAAGACAGTGAAGCATGGAGGTGCAAGCATCATGATATGGGCATGTTTCTCCTACTATGGTGTTGGGCCTATTTATCGCATACCAGGGATCATGGATCAGTTTGCATATGTTAAAATACTTGAAGAGGTCATGTTGCCCTATGCTGAAGAGGACATGCCCTTGAAATGGTTGTTTCAACAAGACAATGACCCAAAACACACTAGTAAACGGGCAAAGTCTTGGTTCCAAACCAATAAAATTAATGTTATGGAGTGGCCAGCCCAATCTCCAGACCTTAATCCAATTGAGAACTTGTGGGGTGATATCAAAAATGCTGTTTCTGAAGCAAAACCAAGAAATGTGAATGAATTGTGGAATGTTGTTAAAGAATCATGGAGTGGAATAACAGCTGAGAGGTGCCACAAGTTGGTTGACTCCATGCCACACAGATGTCAAGCAGTTTTAAAAAACTGTGGTCATACAACTAAATATTAGTTTAGTGATTCACAGGATTGCTAAATCCCAGAAAAAAAAAAATGTTTGTACAAAATAGTTTTGAGTTTGTACAGTCAAAGGTAGACACTGCTATTTTTTTGAACACACCCCTTTCAACTAATTGCCCAATTGCACAGCCTTAAGAGCGTGCATATCATGAATGCTGGGTCTTGTTTGTTTTCTGACAATCTACTGAACCTACTGGTAACTTGTTTGCCACGTAGCAATAAAAAATATACTAAAAACCTTGATTATTCTGGTTAGTCACATTGTACTGCTATTATTTTGAACAATACTGTAAGTCCGAATACAGGCTTACACAAGCACACTTTTGTGCCAGTAGCCCTTTGTTTTACATTTAATTTCTTTATAGTAGAGTTTACAAGACTTTGTTTGCAAGGCTCTGATTCAATATATATATACAGCACACAGCCACTGAGTAGTAAGCTTCAGCGGATAAGACACTGAATCAGAGTTTTACCTCAGCTTTATGTTGTCTCTCAGCACTGTTAATGTGTTCCTCCTCCATGTTCCCCAGCTTCTGTTTTAGACAAGACACTTCCCCCATCAATCCTAGCTTCTGTGACACCCGAGAACTCCTGTTCAGAAGCTCCTATGATAGTCCACACAAATATATAATGTACATGTAAACACAGACAAATAAGAGAAACGAAGGAAATCACAGGCACAGAGTCCGTTCAAAATCTCTGTACTTTGCCGTCCCACAATGGCTAAATATACACAGGTTATGAGGGCTATATTTACCCACTTCTCTCGCAGCGGCTGACATATGAGAGAGAGCTTGAGTGTTCTCATCATAGTGGGAAAAGTGCATAACATGTGAGTATAATAAACAGGCAGGGTGTGAAAATGCAGTGATTTAAATATCATGTTATCTCAAATTCCACATCAATGCTAAAAACTAAAATGAAAGAAATTTGTTTTGGCACGTTTGGCACAACATACCTGTGTGAAACAATATTTTCCCAAATGAAGACAATGAAATCCAAATACATATCAGCACCAAGTAATGATCACCTAAATGCTTGCCTGGAATATGCCACCAGCAGCTGCAGCCTTGATTACAATAGACTGACTGAATTGTTTCATTGCAAATCAACTGAATAAGTGGTTGATTTCTTATAATAAAACTTTGAGCACTCTTTGTGTGTAAAAAGAAGAAGAAAAAACAGCATATTGTCTTCTTTGATCTTGATAATTAAACTCAGACATTGAACAGGAATCTATTTCACAATACAGAAGCCCGAAAAACACTTCAAAATGTAAGTAGCTAGTGCTGAGTTTTATGTGAGCATTTGAGTCTTTTAAAGACGGCATATGGAAACTATTAGGCCCATGTCATTGGAATTAGAGTTGCCTTTGAAGGCCAAAACCTCAATGACCACAGGCACATGCCCTAAAACGCTTCCCATCTGAACGCTGGAGATTTAATCAACCATAGAGCTTTCAAAGCAAAGGGAAGTTAAACAGAAATATGCAATTAGTTTATGAGGAAAATGAGACTTACAAGCAGCGGTATGTGAATTTTGCCCTTGAAAATGGTATGAATAAGTACAGGAGTCTTACCATGCCTTGAAATATCTTATTTTCATAAATGGTCCTAATGTCTTAAGCAGGTCTACTGAAACACCAAAACTTCAAGACTGTTCTGCTTCTCTCACTTACTTTCATACTAGCAGAACACATGAATATTTATTTCCCCTTCCCCCTACTCTATCCTTGCCTGACTAATAACAGAAGAAAAAACTGGTTACCTGCTTTCAACTAATTCAATTTCAATGTCCACGTCGATGTCGGCCCTGGAATACCACCGCTACTTAAATATATGAGTTGCCAAGGTGATGTAATGGCCACTCTCCATGGAATCCCACCAAATAATTTCCACACAGATGCCAAATTTCCTTCTGAGGTACATCAGGTGCAGATTCTTATTAATGTGAGCTGGTTCTCTAAAGCAGCTATTTGATTCATTTAAAATAATTTAAAGTTTAAAGACCAAGACTAGAGCAACCAGATTTTTATATTTTCTGAATCGCAAATCTAAGAAGAATGCCCAATCTAAAGTCTCTTTGATATATAGATCTCTAGACATTGCTCAGGTCCCTGGAAATAGACTCACTGTCACACCAACCATTTTAATGCATGACTGCTTATTTACACATCTACCAAGCCTGTTAAGAAACCGGGCCTTCCCAGTTAGGGTGAAGCAATGTAAGCAGGTTTTAGGTTTTAAGCAGGTATAATAGTCATAAACAGCAGATGATTAATGTTGTAAATATTTAAATGTTTCAGTGCTCTTAATTATCCTTTGCTTGTTGAATCTGACATAGGCAAATACTTTGTATTTAACATAATTCATCATTGCTTGAAATAGGTTCTACTAAAAATATGAAAATCATCTCAATGATTTTTTTTTTTTCTCTTTTTTTCTTTTTTAAATAAATATTACCAATACCTGTTGAAGCATCTCATCCGTAGAGCTGAGCTTGTGTTGATATTCCTCAAGAGAATTATTCAGGTCTCTAATCTTCTCTCCCTGAGCGTCCACCTGATCTGTCAACAAACTCACCTAAGAGACAGGTTTAAATTTAGTGTGTTCGTTTGAGGCATATGATCTTTGTCCACTATCCTTCTAAAGTTTCTTCCAGGTCTGAGAATAAAGTATGAATTACTTACAGTGTAACTAATAACACTCATTATTCTATTCAGAGTTAGAATAAACACACACATATGGAAACATTGCATTATTCATAGTTTCAAACAAATTAAAGAAATCTATATTCTCGTCAACCCAGTTGATCAGGAAGCACCCACATGTACTTACTGTCAAAAAAACCAACAAGCCAGAACAGGACTAATCCGTAAAGTCCTGTCTGTTTCCATGAAACACTGCAATTGTACTGGCTTGGCTATGAACAGCTTTAATTTAAGTTATTTTATGCTAAAAAAAAAAAAAAAAAAAATCAGCAAATTGTCTTCATAAAAAGGACATTTATGAACATTATGTTCAGTTTTGTAAGTATTTTGAACAGATCTGTATGCAGTGCTAATATAAATTCATTATTTTATTCCTCTTTTATTGTCCACGTCAGATTCCAGAATTTGCAATATCTTCCTGAGAACTATTGTTACTGTAACTTAAAAGCAATTTGATGGATTTCAAGTGTCAGTTGTCAGCAGGTGCATATCACAGCTGTAGTATTCTAAATCCCATTCCATACATATGCGATCATGTAAAAAATGTAAATAAATAAATAATAATAATTACATTTATTTATTTAAAATGTTTTAAGTTGATTCAGTAAGTGCTTTTAAGTAAGAACCCAGACATTGGATTTGACAAAGTTTGACATGCTAGTAATAGTAAATCATTTTTGTTCAAGGCACATAGTAGCAGGTAAATTAGATATACATGAGCAGAACTGTACATTTTGCCATGTCTTTTTATATCTGTTATATATGTATAACCTGTTTTAACTTTTGGAAATGAATTCACATTACAAAGTCAGTATGTGATTTACTGTTGTTTTCTCTGCATCTAGTCATGACTGTGCTGTTCATAAAGCTTTATATATAAAAAACATAAATGTATAAATGTAAATGTAATCAATCCATAAATATTATGTTCTATAAACCTAAAAAAATATATATATATCATGCTGTCTAGATGCACCTTAACAAATTAATTGTAAGAAATTGTCACCATGTTTTACCTGTAACACAAGAGACTCTTTATCTCCTTCTAGATGAGACAATCACTTCTGGTAGCTCTCACCATTGCCTGAGCCTTTCACATTGACCTGTGGTTCACAGCAGGTTAGAGTTTTGTCAGTCAACAGAGAAAAAAGTTAAACACTATAAATCATGAAGTGTGAGAACCCCAGCTACCATTACCAATTCGTACAGAAACTGCCTTTTGATAGTATCTCGACATCCTGTATGATTCCATTTCTTTTAAATATGTCACAGCACTTTAGAAAATCTTCGCTATACCCAACCCACCTTGGGTTTTGGAGGAATTTCTTAAGAAGTTTATTTTGATAATTAGTTTTTTGTGCACAAGCTCCATTCAGTTAAAGCTGCTACTCTGTGGAATATGTCAGTGATGTGTGAAATGCACATCTTGTGAAACCCAGACACATAGGAGAGCATGATTCTTTTGAAATTTATGTAATTTATTTTTAGAAAATAAATGTTTCTGTTGTGTCCTGCCTGTTTACTTCACATTTTGATGCAACAACAGTGTGATTACATGCTTATTTCATTAAAACCATTGATGTCTGTGTTTATCATTGCAGAACTCAAACCAACTTTGGAGTTGTCTGATTTGGAGGGTCATCATTCTTGGTCTTCCCTCTTAAAGGAATAGTTCAAACAAAAAAATCATTTACCGTATTTTCCGGACTATAAGTCACACTTTTTTTCATAGTTTGGCTGGTCCTGCGACTTATAGTCAGGTGCGACTTATTTATCAAAATTAATTTGACATGAATCAAGAGAAATTAAATAAGAGACATGAACCAAGAGAAACATTACCGTCTACAGCCGGGAGAGGGCGCTCTATGCTGCTCAGTGCTCTTGTAGTCTACACTGAAGACACAGAGCGCCCTCTCGCGGCTGTAGACGGTAATGTTTTCTCTTGGTTCTAAATAAATTTGACTTATAGTCCAGTGCGACTTATATATGTTTTTATTCCTCATCATGACATCTTTTTGGACTGATGCGACTTATACTCAAGTGCGACTTATAGTCCGAAAAATACGGTACTTGCTCTTGTGTCATTCCAAACCTCTAAGGCTTATGTCTGTCTTTACAACACAAATTAATATTTTCAAATTATAGTTTTAAATTTTCTCAAATTTAAGTTAATACATTGAGAGTCTAGATAATCTGTATTTTCAAGCCTCTTAAATACAGAGTTATTGTAGAAGTAATCCATTCCGATATTTATATATGAATAAATCTTAAATGATATGATAGCAAACATTTATGTTCAAAATAAAATATTGGTCTCCCAGACTAGCAATGGAGGGCAAAAGTTAAGGAAACATTAAATATATTTATTTGTTTTCCAAAAATGAGCAGAGTTTGTATGGGTCTGGAACAACATGGGGGAGAGTTAATTATGACCATTTTTATTTTTTGGTGAACTAACCCTTGAAGGGCAGCCCTCCACGTACATGATCATTTGTGAGGTATGTGAATGTCATGATTGTTTTAATGTTTCAGTAAAGAAGCTTTCTGAAAGCAATATATGTATTCAAACAATATCACATAAATGTACAATTAGTCTGTTAAATGTTATAATATCCCAGGGAACACATTAGGAGAAAATGATTAGCTTGAATGCAATGTAAGTCGCTTTGGATAAAAGTGTCTGCTAAATGCATAAATGTAATAATATCAATGTACATGCTGTGGTTATTTGTTCACTGTCATAGAATCTAGAATAGTTGGTAAAGAACTTAACTAATTGTAAATGTATTGTATAATAGTGCTTCCATATATTTTTGTACAATATATAAAATGTAACAAAGTCCAATTTGATCTTAAAAGTTATATTCAACAAATGTTCAGTGCTTTATTTATGAACTCTGTAGCTGTTAATTCCATACTTTTCTGCATTCTTCTTATATGCATGTTACTTTTTTACTTTTCTCTTATTTTTTAATAAATATTTCCCTTTTGATAATTATTATTTGTTTGTAAAAGTGATTTTTAAAATGAACAAGATTTGTAGATTTAATGCTCAATTTGGTTTAATCTAGAAATAAAGTGTTTCCCACAGCTTTATACTCAATTCATGGTGGCACTCCGCAAATTCATTTTCTGCCAGCAGGACACGCTTTAAGAACGGGAGAGGTAGAGGTTTCTCCGGTAACGGCTGCAAAGAAGAGCTCAGCTCACAAACACTGCCTTATCAAGCATTACATGCAAAATGAAATCGAACATTTTCTAAATACAGTCTATTTGCTTCTGAAATACAGTGATAAAAAACACCCGCTCTGGTTTTTGAAACCCTGCAATGTAGTAATTTTAAACCATAAAAAAGCAACCCAGCATGCTAGGTTAAACATATTAACCCAGCGTTGGGTTCGTCCCTTTTTGACCAAGCGCTGGGTTGCCAAAATAACCCAAATTGGGTTGTTTTCAACCCAGCAGTTTTTAGAGTGTACAGATTTGCTACAAAGCTAAGAAGGTGAGACCGGCACATAGAGAACACCACCATCACTGCCACAGAATGACCAATGGCAGCGGCTCTCTGTTATATATAGTTTAAATTTATATATCTTAAAGGTCTAGCTAGATCTGTGGTGTTGTGCAATTTAGCAACCACCTCAGTGGGCAGTCCATGCATCTTATCCAAACAAAGTTTGGTTTAGATGGTTGGAACTCTCAAAGAAGATGCATCACTTTGAGAAAGTTAACCCCCGAGCATTTTTCCTGTGGGAGGCATCCTCGCATATCCCTGCTCTCTCAATGCCCATTTGCATAATTCAAACAATGGAAGAAATAAATGCAGGCTGAATATGCCCTCCTCAACAATCTCTCTAACTCAGTGTGAAGATAGAGAAAAACGGAAGACTCACAGGTGCAGGACTGCTATGGCCCAATAGAAAGCACCTGTCAAGTCTGCTACAGGAGACTTCCCGTCTGTCACATCTCAAAGCAAGATCTAATCTAGCTTTGGTGCAGGCCATTACATCCAGTAACTTCTCATATGAAAGGTTCGGAGGCTGGGAAAGCTAACTTGCAACATCCTTGCCTTTTCTAAGCCGCATGATCCTCTTCCTGTTTGGATGGTACCATTTAAGTGCTATCTGCTGGATCAGAATAATCAAGAGATAGAACATCCTGATCCAGCAGATCGCTTGAGGGAGTAATGACCACAAGAGAACCACAAGAGAGACATACCTTTCATGAACAAACAACTCCTGAAGACAAAAAAGCTGATGATGTACATTGCAGAATCTCACTTATACTCTTGGGTGCACTGACAGTGGCATCATGGACTGTTGTCAACCAGTGGGTTTAAAAACATGCTTCAGACACCAGTCTTCGTCACACTGAGAGGATTCCCCTAATAGCGTCTCAATAGATGCAGTGCCGAAGTTCCCGTTCGAAGGGAACACTTTTATATGATATTCTTGTTGAATACAATCAATTGTAGCAAATGTGCTAGCAAATGTGCTAGCAAATGTGCTGTTATGCAGAGCATATACAGATGTTACTAGCTGAGATACACTATCCATTTGCTAATTACATGGCATCTTAGCATGCAAATAATATGTTTTTGAATAACCCCAGAAAATGCTGCACAGCCTCTTATAAAAAACATTTTGCATGCTTAAAACAAAGGTAAACAATTTGTCCTCATACACTGTATGACATTTATAATCCTTCAAAAATCTGCCATATACACATCTCAAATATCCTTGCATACATTTCACATGAGATACTATTGAACATATTCATTAAGAAGTAATTGCACCCTCAGACATTTAATTTCTAGTAAACAAAATTATAAAATAACTTTTTTAAAGCCCAAAAAGTTTTAAATAGGATGCTGAAATGTCCTAATTAATGGTGACCGTGGAGGATGCAGTTGAGTAGCACAATCTGTCTTACTTCAAGGGGACTGTGAACTTGACTACACAGCACAGCATTATTCTATAAGTATTTCATATGCAATATATTAAGTATTAAGATTGGAAAACAAAATGGAAAAAAGGTCAGTATACAAGAACAGAAACCAACATGCTTACCTTTTTTTAAGGCATGCAAAATATTTGTAAAAATCAACATCTCATTCCATTTTCCACGGGCATTATAAAATCGTTCAGTCTGATACTGTCACAAAAATCTAAGAGTGTGAATGCTTCTTTCTTTCTTTTCACCCTTCACGTAAATACTGAACTTCCTTTCTCTTCTTCTTTGTATTTTGTTTGAGTTTAGTCTTTAGTTTAGGGTTCCTGAGCATCTGGTTTTAAGCAGTGGTCTGTAATAGCATGCTTCACTCCTGCCAGCTGCCCTCGTTTTCTTTTTTCCCCTCCCTTTCCTCTTCATTTACTCTCCTCCTCCACAAGTTTTTCCTCTGCCAAACCATTTTTCGTGTTTCTAAATTTATTCTCCCCACTTTCGCTCTCACTTATTAAAAAGTTTTGTGTTTAGGGGCTTTATTTAGAGGAAACACCCTAACATAAATGAAGAGAAAAAGCAAGTATGCATGGATAGTATGAGGTTGGTGCCCCATAGTGCCCCTCAGAGGCCACAAGTGTCGACTTGAAAACTTATAGTGATACTAGACAGCCTGCACTGCATTAGACATGGGACAGCGTCACAATTCTGAAAATATCCTTCATATGTTATGAATTTACCATCACGGTATTCTGTAACAGACACAAAATGTCTGATGGAAAATAATAATAATAATGATTATAATACAACTAAATAAATAAATAAAAAAACAGTTATAGTTATTAAAGTTATAAATGACAATAGAAAAGAGATTTGTAGGATTTGTGTAAATAGGTGGATTCTTAATCTATTTGCAGGTGCATCTCAATAAATTAGAATGTCATGGAAAAGTTCATTTATTTCAGTAATTCAACTCAAATTGTGAAAATTTTGTATTAAATAAATTCAGGCACACAGACTGAAGCACTTTAAGTCTGTGGTTCTTTTAATAAAGATGCTCACATTTAACAAAAACAAATTAGAATATGGTGATTTGCCAATCAGCTTATCAACTCAAAACACCTGCCAAGGTTTCCCAAGCCTTCAAAATGGTCTCTCAGTTTGGTTCACTAGGCTACACAATCATGGGGAAGACTGCTGATCTGACAGTTGTCCAGAAGACAATCATTGACAGCCATCACAAGGAGGGTAAGCCACAAACATTCATTGCTAAAGAAGCTGGCTGTTCACAGAGTGCTGTATCCAAGCATGTTGACAGAATCTTGAGTGGAAGGAAAAAGTGTGGAAGAAAAAGATGCACAACCAACCGAGAGAACCGCAGCCTTATGAGTATTGTCAAGCAAAATCAATTCAAGAATTTGGGTGAACTTCACAAGGAATGGACTGAGGCTTAGGTCAAGGCATCAAGAGCCACCACACAGAAATGTGTCAAGGAATTTGCTGAACCACATACAATGTCAGAGGTGTCTTACCTAGGCTAAGGAGAAGAAGAACTGAGCTGTTGTTCTCTTTTCAGATGA
This sequence comes from Carassius auratus, assembly GCF_003368295.1. Taxonomy (NCBI): domain Eukaryota; kingdom Metazoa; phylum Chordata; class Actinopteri; order Cypriniformes; family Cyprinidae; genus Carassius; species Carassius auratus. The sequence goes on from NC_039285.1 coordinate 16,920,663, forward strand.
GAGTTTTGTATTTCATTTGGAAACCAAGGTCATAGAGTCTGGAGGAAGGGCAGAGAAGCTCATAGCCCACGTTGCTTGAAGTCCTATGTTAAGTTTTTTTAAGTCTGTGATGATTTGGGGTGCAGTGTCATCTGCTGGTGTTGGTCCATTGTGTTTTTTGAAAACAAAGTAACTCCACCCGTTTACCAAGACGGAGCACTTCATGCTTCCTTCTGCTGACCAACTATTAGAAGATACTGAATTCATTTTCCATCAGGATTTGGCACCTGCCCACACTGCCAAAAGCACCAAAAGTTGGTTAAATTACCATGGTGCTTGTGTGCTTGACTGGCCAGCAGACTCACCGGACCTGAACCCCATAGAGAATCTATGGGTTATTGTCAAGCGGAAAGTGAGAAACAACAGACCAAAAAATACAGATTAGCTGAAGGCCACTGTCAAAGAAACCTGTGCTTCCATAACACCTCAGCAGTGCCACAAGTAATGTAATAAAGTAAATGAACATACTTTCCAAAAGACCATTAAAATTCATTAAAAATGTATTTTTATTGGTCTTATGAAGTATTCTAATTTGTTGAGATAGTGAATTTTATTTTTATTATTTTTATTTATTTTTTTGTTAAATGTGAGCAAAATCATGACATTTTAAATAAGTAAACATTTAATCTACTTCAGTCTGTGTGCAGTGAATTTATTTAATACTTGAGTTTCACAATTTGAGTTGAATTACTGAAATTAATGAACTTTTCCACGGCATTCAAATTTATTGAGATTCACCTGTAATTATAGACACAAACAGGACCTGTCACGAGGAATAGAGTGAATCTCATAAAAATATATAAATAAATAAAATGCCACTGTGATATTTAATCCCAAAATCTGACAAAATATAATAAATTATGCATAAAGAAAATGGGTCTATATTTATGTTTTTATTTACAGCATCTGTTTATTTGGAATTAATTTTATAAAAAAGAAAAATAAAGAATTTAAACTAAATATAATTTATTATTTCTTTTGCATTCCATATTGGATATTTGTTCACTTACTTCTAAATGAATATTCCTTTATTGATAATACCTAGAATATCAAAATCAACTGCGGGCGGCAGATCCTTTTCCTATTTGGCGCCTAAACTCTGGAATAACCTACCTAACATTGTTCGGGAGGCAGACACACTCTTGCAGTTATTTATACTATGCGATATTTATACTATGGGATTGATTACTTGATTATGGTCCACCTGTGTTGATTAGGCTAAGTATCTGACGCGCTCCTCCCGAATCTTATTAATAAAATGTTATTTCACTAGTTCACACTTACATATAATTAGCTGAGGTATGGTATGCGTATTTGGCGTGCTGTCCGGGAAAGGGCTTCGAGCTCGGGAATGGCCCAAACCTAGAGTACCCCCCCAAAAAAGCAAATGTACAAGAGGACAGCCGCCAGTTTAAAGAACGCCCCCCCAAAAATAGCATAGAGTACTGGCGGGGGCTGATTTGGTTTTCTGAGAAGTCATCTCATTGGCAAGCTGGAAGGGCCTACGTACTCTGGAGGGAGCAACTTGGGCGTTGGGAGAGTAGGCCCTACCAGCTGCAGCTAGTGAATTACGTGGTTGTTGGCACCCGGTCGGTAGGGCTCGAGCCGATGCTCAACGGGAGCTTGTGGCGTTGGAACGGTGAGCCCTACCAGCCGATGAGGAGGAGCAGCGTGGTTGTGGTGCCCGACCGGGAGGACCCGAGTTGCCTCGACCGGAATAGGTCACGGTATCGGCGTACGGGCCCTACTGGCTGATAGCCCCTGCTATTCAGTGGGCGAAGGGCCTAATGCTGACCGAGAGGGCCCATGAAACCTCCAACAGGAGATTGAGACTCAGGATGACGGATGTCTGGGTCCTCTCGGTTTGGCAGATAAAAAGCTTTGGGCTGGCTGACAAGGAGGACTTTGGTGACATCCGAAGGGAGATCCCAACTCGGCATGGGATGGATAAGACTCACTTGCGGCCGGCAAGCATAGGCCCGACCGGGAGAACTCTTGCCAGACGTCTGAAGGGAGCGCACGCATCAGACAGGTAAGCCTTGCCAGACGGGGAGAGTGGAAAGGAAAACCCGACTGGGAGGACTCTCAGGATTTTTTTCAGGATTTGACGAGAGGTCGAGACTCGTAGCGTTGGACGGTTAAGCCTCGCCTACCGTCAAATGGAAAGGTAAGTTGCGTGGTCGAGAGACTGTTACCGACATCCGAAGGGGGCACACGCATCGAACGGGTTAAGTCTCGCCGACTGTAGAGTGGAAAGGTAAAGGCTGTCTGTTCAGGAGGCTCTCGCCGGCGTCCGAAGGGAGCACATGCATCGAACGGGTAAGCCTCGCTGATCATAGAAAAGGAAAAGGTAAGGTTTTCTAACTGGGAGGCTATTGCCAGCGTCCGAAGGGAGAACATGCATCGAACGGATAAGCCTCTCCAGATGTGGGACAGAATAGGTAACATTAGGTGGCCAGGAGTGTGTTTTGTGTTGTGTGTGTTTGGTACTTGCGGCATCGAACAGCTTGCTAATTGGGTTTTGCAACCTAGACCACGTGGAATGATAGTGGTTGTCTGGCCAGGAGGCTCTCGCCAGTGTCCGATGGGAGCACTCGCATCGAAGCCTTGCTGGCCAAGGACGGAAAAAGGTCAGATTGTCTAGCCGGGAGGCTCTGACCGACGTCCGATAGGAGCTTAGCTACAGGAATCGAATGGGTAAACCTCTCTGGCTGAAGGACGGCAAAGGTTGTCTAGCCGGGAGGCTCTTACCTATATCCAATGGGAGCCCCGACTCCATGCATTGGATGGGTAAACCTCTCCGTACGTAAGACAGAATGGCAAAAAGGGTAGCCGGGGGCTTTCACCTACGTCCGAAGGGAGTGTGAGCTCCTGGCAACGAATGGGTAAGCCTTGCTGGCCGCAGAATGGAAAAGGTGAGGTTGTCTGGCCAGGAGGCTCTTGTCAGCATCCGATGGGAGTTCGAGCTCCTAGCATCAAAGAGAGAAGCCTTGCCGGCCATAGGATAGAAAAGGAAAGGTTATCTGGCCGGGAGACTATGGCCGGCATCCGGTGTTTTTAATGTTTAATTAATTTATTCAATTTCTCTCAGGCCATCAGAGGGAAAATTAAGATTGTTTTATCTGCGAAACACCCGTTGGTGTTCGTTAATTTGTGGTATTGGATGGGTATGTCTTGCCATCGGAGGGAAAATTTGTTTTTGCTGCGATGTACTCTGTAAGGGAAACAGGTCAATTTAGCTCAAAGGGAATCATTTAAGATTTTAAAGGGAATTTGAACAGAATCACTGTTTCACGGCTGTTCACGGAGACGCGCCTGCGGTTCAGTGAACGAGCCGTTTAACATCAAATCTGCGCTGGATACTAATATCCAAACTATAGTGAAAACACTATCAATTAGCACAGTAACAAGATCGGCAGTTTAAGACATTAACTTGTAAGCACAAAACACAAGATACTTCTCTTTTCAATATGAATAAGGCTTTATTAGATAAATCTAAGACATATAAACTAATCTAACACATAAACGCACGCACACACACATTCACACAAGTTGCAGGAGGGTCGAAAGTTAGGGAAAGATGAGTTTAAGAGAATGGAAATATGGAATCCCAAGTTAACAGCAATACGTTAAATTGCATAGACATGAACAACCATCAATCACGTAATTAGCGCTCGCATTGAGTTCCTCAATGGGGTTAAAATTATATTAGATACACCAGCACAACAAATATCTGGGAATACGTTGCCTTCGTTTGCTGTGAAAGGGACTCCAGTTGAAAGGGGTATCCCGGTGTCGCTGATTGGCTGGAAGTTCAGTTGGCTGAAGTGACGTCTTGGGGAGCCCGTCCGTGCTTGGGCGTTGGCTGAAGCTGGAGTTGTGTGGCTGGTCGGAGTTCAAACGAGCAGACGAGGTCGACGTTACAAAACTTAACTCAGAACACGAAACTCTCAAACGGAAAAGAAAAGAAATAAAGTTTGACGAGACTAGGTTGTGTTCCTTCTCATTGTGGCATAAGTAGCAGCAGGCAGGCACGCTGGAACCGCGCTCAAAGAACCATGATGACTAACCACATGGCTAGATGCTACAAGCTAAAGCTAGGTAGCAAAGCTACAAGCTAAGAGCAGGCATGACTGATAGCACGAGCAAGGCTGGAACTAAAAGCAGACTAAAAGCCGACATGGCTAATAGCAGCAGGCAGACTAGAACTAAAAGCCGACTAAAAGCAAGGCATGACTAAAAGCGAAATTTCATGGGATCCAAAGTATTTAAAACTTCCTTGTTGGCCACCCCTCAAATGTTGCCTTGACCAATCAGATATGTTCTTGGGGTGGGTATCATAAATCATTTGTTTATCTTACCAAGCATGTGGTTCTTGCCTCACAGGGTCTAATTTTGGACATGATTCCTATAACATGATTATGATATATTTTACAAATAAATGATTGTCAGGACAATATCAAGCAAGAAAATGCGATTATTTCAATACTAGACATGACTAGGTATCCTATAGTTATCAAAAGACATACACAATAAGTGATTATACATGATAGTCAAATGTGTGGGTTACACGTAAATGAATATGGAGTTAAGCAATGGAATGATTCATTCATAAGTCTTTTTTGAGTTCATTCTGGTCCATATATAATGTATAAAAAGCAGTTTCTTTGCCATTCTCTGGCAAAGGGACTTTTCTGTGAAGACAAAGGTTTAAAGCCCTTCCCCCTTAGGAATTTCAGTCTGGTTTCACTGGCTGGGGGGGGAAGTCAATGCAAGTATTTAACTTGATCTCCTGGGTTTACATGTGATGTCCAGCGTTGCATTCCAATCACGAACAATAAATTTGACAATCTCTTCTTCGAATTAAAATTGTCAATAATTGTTCTATTGGTGTTAATGTTGAAAGCTGTTGTGTGAACAAGTTGGTTGGTTGGTTATCTTGCCTGGTTCTTGTGGCACTAGAACTGATTTATGACTTCCTGAGGAATTCAGCTCATGTTTCAATGCACACAGCTCTGATGGACTCTTTGATTTGTCTGATTTGACTCATTTCTGCTACATATATCCCCCTTTCGATTGGTGAGGTGTTTAGGTGAAGACATCGTCGATCGCTGGAGAAACAAAGGCAGAAGAAGCAGACAAACACAGCAAACAGCAAGACAACACCTCCATGACAGTTACTGTACTGGTGCAGGCATCAGGTTATTTAGGTACACATGGTTAAGTTCAATTAGTCAATGTAGTTTAGCACATTGAGGAGAGTTTAGATCGTCTTGGAAATTGTTTTTATTTTGATTCATCAATCAAATTTGTGGTTAACTTTGTTTGGTTCTTCTAGGTTGTCTTACTTTACATGTTTACCATTAGTTTTCTAGTAATTTCATTTTCAATTCAATGAATTGACCTATCATGCATGGAGCTCTCTGGCTTCCATTCAGTTTAGAGTGGCTGGCAGATATTAGGTGTTGCGAGTCAATCCTAATATCAGACCTTCGACCCTCGCAGGGTGTCTAGGCGTTTCACCTACTCAGGAAAGAGGGGAAGGAGAAGGATAGGTAGAAGAAGAACAAAACAAAACAAGGCTGCTGTGGGTTTTCCTAGCATGGGTTACAACTACTATTGAGCTAGGATGTCAGGTGCAGCTAGTGTGTCATGAACCTTAACTTAGTGTCAGGTGTTCTACCTATTGTGAGGATGGCTGCACGTTTCTTCATGGTGGGTATGTGTAACTTTGTTACACTAAAAGTTGGATATTCTACCTGTGGGAAGAATATGTTTGTTGACTGTGTTATCAGTAGATGTGTTTACCTCTGGGTGTAGGTAATGTTGTGTGTTACTGGTGTAGTGCATGTGTGGTCAGATCTGTTCAAGTCTGTGTTGTCTCCCCCTTTTTCTAGCATGTCACTGAAGACTGGCTCTCAGCATCCTTGGCTTGGATGAGGGCGTGTCCATGGTCTAATGAGGGGTCAGTCCAGCAAGGCAGGAGGTTCTTTGGCAGACAGTCGGAGGCAGTTTGGCATGGCTGTGTGAAGCTGAGTTGCAAAACTTGTCTCCTATGTTGCATTCTTCTTGTGATGCCTTCTGGCTGTAGCAGACTTTCTGACCTTCTGTGCTCTGGTGGTTGCTGTTGCACAGACAGGGAATTTGGAACTTGGAGTTGGAGTTCATTTGACAGTTTGTTAGTGACTGAGGTGATGTCCTTTAGTACCTCAGATTTTTCATCAACAGTTGGCCGTGAAAGACTTGTTCGTTCTGGGTCGTTGTTGAACAGGTGCTTGTCATCTCTGATGTGGTGCACCAGGTGATCACCGGCCTTCCGTTCTGTCGCTGGTCACAGCGAGCATGACTCAACTTTGTGGTCACCTGCATGTAAATTGTCTTGAAGGAACTCTCTTAGTTGTTCCATGACTTGTTCCGTGTCTTCTAATGGTAAGCGGTTATGTTCTTGTGAGTACTCAGCACTGTGCATGTCTGAGTGGTGCTGAGGTGGGTTTTGTTGTCGCTTACCCACACGAGTTGCTCTTGGATGAGTCAGGTGATTACCTTTGGATATCTGGTTAGGTTTCCAGATGTTATCCTTTTGGTTTCTTGAGAAGCGTGGCTGGTCCCATGGATTTTTCCAGCAGTTGGGCTGAAAGCGGTCGTGGATATGGGCGTCACGTTCTCTGTGCTCTTGATGGAAGACTCTGGTGTTGTGATGCCGCTGGGTGTCGTCCAGTGCAAGGCTTGAGTCTTTGTTGACAGAGTTCAAGAGTGTGGATGTTTTGTTACCTGTCTTTGAGGCCAACTTCTGCTTGTTATAGGCCTTCTGTGTTAGGTCACGCAACTGTTGGATGGTCATGGAGTTCGGACAGGCCATGACACCTAGATGGTGACTTACTCCGGGGTGCAGATTCTTTAGGAAGAGGGTTTTGAAGTTCACATCCTCTTCAAGGTCAGGGCTGTTGTGTGCACCAAAGTAGGCTTGTCGGAGTCGGTTGTAATAAGCTTGTGGAGTCTCTTGACGACCTTGTTTGGTTTCCAAGGCAGTTAACAGTCCATGTTCAGACTCTGGGTCTGTAAACTCTTTAATCAGGACCTCACGAAGTCGCTGGTAGTTTGACTTGGTTTGACTGGGCTGTCGATCTAGAAAGTTTCGTACCTCGGAACTGGACGTGGCTCTAAGGAGGTATAACCAGTCTCTGTCAGTCACATGAGGTTTCACTTCCAGGTGAAATTCGATATCTCGCAGATAAGCTTGGATGTCGGGGCTCTCTGTGGAGTTCGGGTTGAACCTGCTGATGTTTTTAGACAGCTTGTTGAGGTCTTTGATGGTCATCCCGTGTGCAGCTTCAAGGCCTTGGACGGGAGGTTTTCTTTCGTTGGCAGGAAAGGGTTGTGTGGCGAAGGCAGGTGAGGTTTTGGGTTGTGGCCCGTCGCTCCTTTCGTCACATGCCAGTTCTTGGACGTGGGACTCTGCTCTGCTCAGCAGTGATGAGGCTAAGGGAGGTTTCTCTTTCCTTGGCTCTAGTTTGTGCTTGTAAGCATTTTGGAGTTCTTTTCTGACCATGTAGAGCTCATCATTGGTATCGTCTAGTTGTTGGGTCAGATTGTCCATTTCAGTTCTGTACCTTTCAAGGTGGTCTTTCAAAGCACTGATTTCAGAGTTCTTGTTTCTGATGTCTAGCTTGGCTTTCTCTAGTAGCTGTTCGGCATACTGGAGTCTGTTTACCAGGTCTTTCTGAGCAGCCGTTGCATGTTGCTGGTCGAGCTGAGCTGCTGCCAGGGCTGCTAGGAGCTTCATAACTTTTTCTGTTGTATCCTGCTCCCTCTCGCTGGGTGCTCTGAGTTGATCTTGAACTTTCACTTCCAGCTTGTCTATGCGATGTTGAGCACGTGTCAGCTCCTCTTGAAGGTGGGTGATGTGCTTGTCGCTCAGTTTCAGCTGGGTTGTGAAGGCATAGCTTAGTGAGCTCGTGATCTTGACTAGCTCCTTGTGGTTGTTGTTCTGGCTTGAACCTTGTGTCAGGAATCTTCTCAGGATTAGGATTATTATTAAAAATAATAACAGTTCAAATGTCTTTGGAGTGAGGCTGTCTGTTATGCCTCTCAGCCAAATGTTCACATCTTCCCCATGGGAAATGGGGTCTGCAGTCTGCGGCATGTTGGCACGCTGGGGAGAAGAGAGACTGACACAGATCTGTGTGGAGTAAAAGCCTATGTGTGGTGGGACAACTAAGTGTTGTATCAGTGATTGTGAACCACTAGTGAAATGTGGTGATGACTGTGTTGGTCTCAGGGTGTCTAAGTAGACTAGAGATGCGAAGACTTTGTCACTCTAATGAGGAAGAGGAAAAGAGAGACAGAGGTGAAAAACAAATTCAAATGACAAGCAAAATTTCTGTTTTTCAAATGAGGAAAATTATTTTTTCCAATTAAATGTTATCAAAAACGTAAATAATATTATTATATTTCTTGCTTTGGACAAAAGAATACAATAATAATTCTGATATCTCTTTTCTTAGTCTGACAGGATTGACACCGTACACCTTTCAGTTGGACCGCTCACCAGGGAGTCAGCGAAGGCGACAGTTGCTCAACACGTATCTCTATTAAATTGATCTCAACGATGGATGAGATGCTAAAACTTGGAATGCGTTTCCAAATTTAGGGAGGTTAGGAAGAACAAATGAGAGGATGATTACAATCAAATTCATAAGGATGATTCGTCGTCTTTGGCACGATTGTGTATTTACTTCACTTAGAATTGATTGATGGTTCTTACATGTCCTACAAATGTAAAAAGAGAAGAGGAAAGTAAAGGAGAGAGAGGACGGAGATGGTAAGTCTCAGAAGCGGTTACCTCAACTACAAGGAGAGCGTTGTGTTAGTTGCTGCACAACTAATCAAACAAAATAAACTTTAAGTGAAAGAGAGTTGTCTTTCTAATTTATTTGAACTCGTAGTGAGGGATAACAATGTCTCCTTTTAGGGCTCAGGTTTGTCGTTCCCAGGCTAGGATACACAAAAGAAATGGTAAGAAATAGGAAAATTAAAAAAATTAATAAATGGGCAAAATATGCAAAAATGAGATTAAAAAAGAGGAAATCAATACGTAAAACAATAGTGGTTAAGTGTATAACCAAAACAGGAAGAGGGGTAAAACGCATTCAAATAAGTAAAGGTCTGAATAGCATCTATTCAGATGGGTAATAAATAAATTAGGAAGAATAAGTTTACTTAACATCCAAAGTTCAAGGCTTATTCATTCCTAAAATAATTAGACCCAAAAGAGAATACTAGAAATAAAAGATCATATGAAATGATCTGAGAGGGAAATTTTAAATGATTCAAAATAAATTTAATGTTTCAATTAAATTTCAATTTGACAATTAATAATTGTGAGTCAGTATTTCCCTTTCTAGTAAAATGAAAATAAGTGGTCTAGTGAGAAAAGAGAGCGATAAAAAGAAAGGGACTAACAAGTGTTAGTTAAGATATTTAAAATGGTTAAATCACGTCAGCGTTGCCCAAACACACATTATTCTACCACTGGATGGTAATGCTAACGGCTAACCTTTGAGGCTAGTGGCTTTAGTACAGACTTCAATGTAAATGCAATGGTTTCGTTAGCTTAGCGACACAGCAGAGTTTGTGCGCTGCGCGTGCACAGTTCAGAGTTGCTCCGGAAGTACGTTAGGCTTCCGGGTCACGGTCGTCACTATGGCAACCAAAACACATTCTAGTGGATTAGCACATGAATCGTTGCATTGTTGCAAATACAGTTAAGCATGTTACATGAAATGTCGGCTCATTTCAACACTGTACAAATAACAACACCGCCTTTCAGTTGGTTTTGCGATGTGGCACTTAAACTCTCAGTTTGTATAGAGTTAAATTTATCTTACTTCAAATAGCAGCTTCCTGCTGTAGTTATTATATCAATCTCAGCAATTTGATTCTCCGTGCCAGTTTTTCTGGACACAAACATAAAGGTTTTCCTTCGCTGTTGGTACACAGTTAAAATTTACTTGATCAAGCTTTTAAAACACTCCCATTCAAATTACTCTCGGGCACACGCAGTGTTACGCGAGATTGCATTCACTTTGTGAACGGGTACAAATGGACAAACATTGTTCTCTAATGTTTAACGTTAACTTAGGGGAGTCGAATATCAAATTTGATTCGGCAGTGGAACACGCACTGGCAATCAAACTATATGAAATATGAATACGGGGACTTTGATAAATAGATTGAGGAACCCGCTCAAAACTATTCTTTATTCACCGATTTATATCCCTTTTGAAACACTAACAGTTTAGCTCCGTTCAGCAAACAGTGACTGAGATAGCGTTTGAGACACTGGAACACGCAGTGAAATCAAATCAGCTATAAAACAAGGCATTACACAAATGAGGAACACGCTCAATTTCTACCTTATTGTACGTTCTCAGATGTTTACTTTTAAGTTCACTTACTGCTGTTAACAACGGGGAGACGGACTCGAGTTAAAGTCTCCTCTAGCTCCTTTCATTCAAGCGGGAGGGCGCGCGCTGCTTTCGTCACGCGTCACACAAACACACACACATACTCCGGTCTCGCAAGTTTCTCATCTTTCATTCCTTTAGCAAAATCAAAGATTAAATAACTTGGTTTATGCTCACAATTTAGATTAAACTGCCCGCATTCTCCACCATTATAAATGTAAGGGAAACAGGTCAATTTAGCTCAAAGGGAATCATTTAAGATTTTAAAGGGAATTTGAACAGAATCACTGTTTCACGGCTGTTCACGGAGACGCGCCTGCGGTTCAGTGAACGAGCCGTTTAACATCAAATCTGCGCTGGATACTAATATCCAAACTATAGTGAAAACACTATCAATTAGCACAGTAACAAGATCGGCAGTTTAAGACATTAACTTGTAAGCACAAAACACAAGATACTTCTCTTTTCAATATGAATAAGGCTTTATTAGATAAATCTAAGACATATAAACTAATCTAACACATAAACGCACGCACACACACATTCACACAAGTTGCAGGAGGGTCGAAAGTTAGGGAAAGATGAGTTTAAGAGAATGGAAATATGGAATCCCAAGTTAACAGCAATACGTTAAATTGCATAGACATGAACAACCATCAATCACGTAATTAGCGCTCGCATTGAGTTCCTCAATGGGGTTAAAATTATATTAGATACACCAGCACAACAAATATCTGGGAATACGTTGCCTTCGTTTGCTGTGAAAGGGACTCCAGTTGAAAGGGGTATCCCGGTGTCGCTGATTGGCTGGAAGTTCAGTTGGCTGAAGTGACGTCTTGGGGAGCCCGTCCGTGCTTGGGCGTTGGCTGAAGCTGGAGTTGTGTGGCTGGTCGGAGTTCAAACGAGCAGACGAGGTCGACGTTACAAAACTTAACTCAGAACACGAAACTCTCAAACGGAAAAGAAAAGAAATAAAGTTTGACGAGACTAGGTTGTGTTCCTTCTCATTGTGGCATAAGTAGCAGCAGGCAGGCACGCTGGAACCGCGCTCAAAGAACCATGATGACTAACCACATGGCTAGATGCTACAAGCTAAAGCTAGGTAGCAAAGCTACAAGCTAAGAGCAGGCATGACTGATAGCACGAGCAAGGCTGGAACTAAAAGCAGACTAAAAGCCGACATGGCTAATAGCAGCAGGCAGACTAGAACTAAAAGCCGACTAAAAGCAAGGCATGACTAAAAGCGAAATTTCATGGGATCCAAAGTATTTAAAACTTCCTTGTTGGCCACCCCTCAAATGTTGCCTTGACCAATCAGATATGTTCTTGGGGTGGGTATCATAAATCATTTGTTTATCTTACCAAGCATGTGGTTCTTGCCTCACAGGGTCTAATTTTGGACATGATTCCTATAACATGATTATGATATATTTTACAAATAAATGATTGTCAGGACAATATCAAGCAAGAAAATGCGATTATTTCAATACTAGACATGACTAGGTATCCTATAGTTATCAAAAGACATACACAATAAGTGATTATACATGATAGTCAAATGTGTGGGTTACACGTAAATGAATATGGAGTTAAGCAATGGAATGATTCATTCATAAGTCTTTTTTGAGTTCATTCTGGTCCATATATAATGTATAAAAAGCAGTTTCTTTGCCATTCTCTGGCAAAGGGACTTTTCTGTGAAGACAAAGGTTTAAAGCCCTTCCCCCTTAGGAATTTCAGTCTGGTTTCACTGGCTGGGGGGGGAAGTCAATGCAAGTATTTAACTTGATCTCCTGGGTTTACATGTGATGTCCAGCGTTGCATTCCAATCACGAACAATAAATTTGACAATCTCTTCTTCGAATTAAAATTGTCAATAATTGTTCTATAGGTGTTAATGTTGAAAGCTGTTGTGTGAACAAGTTGGTTGGTTGGTTATCTTGCCTGGTTCTTGTGGCACTAGAACTGATTTATGACTTCCTGAGGATTCAGCTCATGTTTCAATGCACACAGCTCTGATGGACTCTTTGATTTGTCTGATTTGACTCATTTCTGCTACAACTCGTTGGTGTTCGATAGGTAAGTGTCGCTGACTGAAAGAATTTGTTTTGTTTTTTTAGGTTAATCGGGCATTAATCGAGTAAGCTTCGCTGGTGGTCGGATGGAAAGTTCAAGATTGCTTAAGCGGGAAAGCATCTGACAGGAGATTAATACTCGCGATGTCATACGAGTAAGCTTTTCTGATAGTTTAACGGAGAAGGCAAAGGTTGGCTCAATCGGGAGCACTCTTGCATCGCCTGACAGGGAGTTCGATACGAAGGATGATTTGGTTGTTTACGAGGGTAGACGGTGTGAGGCTTACTTGGATGATTGTTTAGCGAATCCAATGAGCTGCTTCCGATAACGAGTCAGAAAAATATTGGTGCAGTCATTGCATTCGAAATTAAGCGTGCAAAAATAAATTTGATTTTCTGTGCCAGAGTACCCTGAATAGGTGCCATGAATCAGCGAGGTGGTCGTTGTCGAATCATCATATTGTCAGCACGTGAGATCGATGGTACATATCAAAGATGTAATCGTGCATTGGTGGAGTAAGAGAAAGATTCTTTATTCTTGTCTGAGCTTACTATTTGCCATTTTAAACATGCAGGTGCACGAAAAGAGCCTATGGAATCACTAATAATTGAAATATATACTTTCGGATGTACTGATAAACTGGCATTAAATATAAAATACTATATTTAAAACAGCTAGTTCATGTAGTCGGCATCTTGCTTGTCCTGTGAATTTTTTTTTTAGGGGTATTTTTGGAACAAAAATACTCTTTCAAATGTATACTCTTTCAAATGTATACTCTTTCAAATGTATCCCCCCCCCCTTTTAATCTGTTTCCAATTGAAATATCTGTCTGGTCAGAGTTTAGCGCATGTACCTGCAGAATACTTCAGGACAGAATTATCAGGGTCCTTGATGATGTTAATGTGCAGTTTCAAGAAAGATTTTAGCAAGAGTGTCTGCTTACAATCAGTGCTCTTGAAAAGGTACTATTGACAAGAGAGTCTGATGGTGGTGTGACGGTTGGGTTTTGGGAAAAACAAAAGGTGAGGGCAGGATCCAATTGCAAGTACGGGTTTATTTACAGAAGGGAAAAATACAAAATAAACAGTCATGAGAGACAAAACCAAACAAAAGAGGGAACCGGATGAAACGGATAGGAAACTCGGAGGAACAAGAAGGTAAGGGAAAACTCGGGAGACGAGCACAACTCACACATAGGGTAAGGACTCCATACAGACAACAGAGAAAGACAGCTCTATATAGGGAGACTAATGACTAAGGATTGTCAACACCTGTGCGATTTAATTGGAGTGCAATTACTGTGAAGACATGACCAGACTAGAGGAATTAAAGTGCCTATGGTGAAGTCCCTGAGGAGAAGTGAGCTCACTAGGGAACACCCAGGAAAACAGAGACTGACAGTGTGACATTACCCCCTCCCCTACGGAGTAGCTCCCAGATGCTCCACCTGAAAACCCCGGAAAACCCAACAGAAAAAGCGGTAGGAGGGAGGTGAAGTGGCGGCGGACTAGGGGGAGGGACGGAGGGTCAGAAAACAGAGACAAATAACCAGGTGGAATGGAAGAAAACAGAGACGGAACAACCAGATGGGATGGAAAGGCAGAGACAGGAAGGTGTAACACAAAACAAGGAGTCCAGGAGGGTGGTGGACCGGCGGAGGGAAAAAGGGGAGGGACGGAGGGCCAGGTCCAAAGGAGGAAAATAGAAAAACAAATGAAAACAACATGGATAATAAAGGACATTAGGTGATGCCCACCCGGGCGGAACAGAGGGCCATCACACCCATGTGGTTAAGGCAGAAGCCCCCCCAGGGCGGAGCGGAAGACCACCACGTCCTCACGGTCAAGGCCAGAGTCCCCCAGGGTGGAGCGGAAGACCACCACATTCTTGTGGCCGGCCCCATGGGAGGACGAAGATCACCGGTGACTTGACTCAGTCCTCGAAGATCACCGGTGACTAACCTTGTCTCTGGAAGGTCGACGGTGACTAACCCTGACTCTGGAGGGTCTACGAACAGCTGACTCGACTCAAGACTGCCTGTGGAGATGTGAGACACCTCTACTTCGGGCACTGCCTCTGGAATGGACTCGAGCACCGCCTCGGCCTCCCGAACAGCAGCGGGCACCGCCTCTGCCTCTGGAACAGCATCGAGCACCTCCTCGAGAACAGCCTCTGGAACAGCATCGGGCACCGCCTCGGGATCCGCATCGGGCACCGCCTCGGGATCCGCCTCGGAAACGGCATCGGGCACCGCCTCGGGATCCGCATCGGGCACCGCATCGGGCACCGCCTCGGAAACTGCATCGGGCACTGCCTCGGGAACTGCATCGGGCACCGCCTCGGGAACTGCATCGGGCACCACCTCGGGAACTGCATCGGGCACCGCCTCGGGAACAGCATCGCGCACCGCCTCGGGCACCGCCTCGGGAACAGCATCAGGCACCGCCTCGGGAACCGCATCGGGCACCGCCTCGGGAACTGCATCGGGCACCGCCTCGGGAACTGCAGCGGGCACCGCCTCCGGAACAGCAGCGGGCACCGCCTCGGGAACAGCAGCGGGCACCGCCTCGGCCTCTCGAACAGCATCGAGCCCCACCTGGGGAACGTCCTCCTGGACGGCAGCGGCCCGCTTGGGAATGTCCACCTGGACGGCAGCGGCCCGCTCGGGAACGTCCTCCTGGACTGGCGGCCATCTTGTACTGTGGCGCTGGACTGGCGGCCATCTTGTACTGTGGCACTGGACTGGCAGCCATCTTGTGCTGTGGTGCTGGGTTGGGGGCCATTTTGTGCCGATGCACAGGACTGGCGGCCATCTGGTTCCACGGCGCTGGCTCGGCCGACCTGCGTCTCCCCTCTCCTCTCGGGACAAACTGGGGAACTGGCAGCCCCCAACCGAATCCCGGGTCGACGGTCGCCCACAGTGGAGATTGCTGCCGGACCTCCTCCCGGGTGTTTGTTCCAGAGCGACCTCCCCTGGTTCCCCGGAACACCACTAGGCGAGAGCCCTCGAAGCCACCTTTCTCCCGCTTGCTGGCTGGGGAGAACATGGCAGCAGACATACCGCTGGATCCTTGTTTGATGGAGTCCTTCTGTGACGGTTGGGTTTTGGGAAAAACACAAGGTGAGGGCAGGATCCAATTGCAAGTACGGGTTTATTTACAGAAGGGAAAAATACAAAATAAACATTCATGTTTCAGCCATACAGTTGGATTACTGTCTCCCGTGTTCGTGTTCTGGATTATGTTCGTGTTGTCGTCTTCGTGTGAGTGTTCCGGTCTGTTCCTGGTTTCATCCATTGACCGTCTTCACCTTCACCACCGACTTCACCATCCAGCACTTCTCACGCCACCGTAGACCGTCTATCACCATTGCCTACATTCTGGACTAGTTTTCAATAAACCATTTCTGATTGCCTGCATTTGCTTCCTCCTCTCTTACGAGCCGTGACAGGTGGTCTATTGAAAATTTTCCAGAATTGCCCAGGGCTTCACTGAGGGTGCAGTTAGCAATGTTTAAGCGCAAGTATAATTATCAGTCAATTACTGAGGCTGCAAGAATTCTTCAGAATATGTTGTCAAAAGTCCGTCAACTCTTTGACCAAGTGGAAACACTTGCTCCTTGTTTTCCCTGTTTCTTCAGCAAAGAAAGATTAAAAACCTGGCTCTGAAGCACAATGACACAGTCCCATCTACACAGTGTTGCTGCGTGTCACATCCACAGTGACAAAATTGACAATATAAATAGGGAGATGATTGCTTAGCAGTTCATAGGTGGAAATGAATGTCGCAAAAACACTTTTGTCAGTTTTAAGTTGCTTTACATATTAAAATGTGTTAGCTTTAATACTGTATCAAAAGTTACTACTTTTAAAAACCAGCCAGAAATCTTAAAGGAAATTACTGATATGGGCAGGACCGGATTGGGCCCTGGGTCTATGACTTACTGCAGGGTCCCCATAATAACAATAATAAATATATTATATATATATATATATATATATATATATATATATATATATATATATATATATATATGTGTGTGTGTGTGTGTGTGTGTGTGATGAATAAGATTTTTATGAAACCCCCCCCCCCCCCCAACACACACAGAAGTTTTGAAAAGCAAGCGCTCTGTGTGTGCATGTCAAAAGTCTGTCCCGTTGGTCCTATTTATTGTTGTCTGTCCCTTAGCCATTAAAAAGATCGCTAAAACAGCTCAATATGCCTAAAGTAAAGCAAAAGACCAAACATATAAAGGGCGATTCCAAGCCACGTTATAGATTGTGTGTTCCTCCCTGCCCTCGCTACATTACGAGCAGGGATACACACAATCTGTGCGTGGCTTGCCTGCGATCGAAGCACGCAGAGTCAGCTCTCGAGGGGCCTACTGTCCGCATTGTGAACGATTGCCAATGCAGATGCTTCGATCCCGGAGGGCTCTCTTCGAGGAGGGAGCCTTCACCAGCGTTCCTGGCGAGGCAGAGCGGCTGCTGCACTAGTGGGGTTCGCAGGTGGATCTGTCAGAGGAAATGGAGACGGGCCAGTCCCTATCTCCTTCCTCATCTGCCAGATCCAGCGCCCAAACCCTGGGTTTGGAAGCACGCTCGTCGGTTTCTTCCCCCCAGGGTGAGGGATCAGCTCTTCACCTCTCTTCCTCCGAGGAGGTTGATGTGCAGACTGTCGCTGGGGATTCGCCACCCCTATCGCCCCAGTATGAGGAGCTTTTGAAAGTGGTTACACACGCAGTAGATTTAATTAAAAATCGAATGGCCTGCTGAAAAACATACTGAGCCGCAGAGAAGCAAACTAGATGAACGCTTTCTGCAGCCGAGGCAACCACGTCCACGTCGGAGCCTTCCATATTTTCCCAATCTCCACGACGAAATATCGAGATCATGGAACCACCCTTATTCGACCCGCCTCTTCGGCCTGATTCACTATATTATGGCAACGTGATGGGTCTGGGAGAGTGGGGTTATAGAGCGATGCCACGGGTCGAACAGACGCTCGCGGGCTATCTGTCACCCGGCTCGACATCATCTCTAAAGGCTCCGACATTGCCCACTAAGCCTCTTCGAGTTACATCATTGCTAGTGGGCAAAGGTTATGTGGCAGCAGGTCAGGCTGAGGCTTGCCTTCACACCATGGCAGTCCTACAAGCTTATCAAGCTGACCTGCTGGGAGATATCGATGAGGGAGAGGGGATCAAGTCTGAAGATATCGAAGAGCTTAGAAAGACCGCTGATCTCTCCCTCCGCGCCACTAAAGAAACCGCTCGCGCAATTGGGCGGTCTATGGCAGCCTTAGTGGCCGCAGAGAGGCATTTATGGCTCACCCTGTCAGAGATTAAAGAAAGAGACAGGGTCTGCCTCCTGGACGCCCCGCTTCAAGCCTCGGGCCTGTTTGGCGACACAGTCAACACTGTCATCAACAGGTTCCAAAAGGCACGCAAACAGGGGGCGGCATTCCAGAGTTTCCTCCCTTGCCGCTCTCGTGGTGCATCTGGGCGGGAGATCACCATGCCACATACCGGCTCCTCATACCGGGAAGCACAAAAGCAGAGTGTCGCCGCTCGTGCTCCCCCACGACGGGACCGAGGGCCTCAGTGACGCTCTGAGTCAGGGGCTTCTAGGGCTAAGCCTGATTTAAGAACAGTCATCGAAGCCCGAAGTCCTCGACGAAAAAATCCTGACGCCAGGATCCGGAGGGTAGCCCCTACTGCGGTAGAGCGCGGTCCCCCTCAGTATACGGTGCCCGCCTCACCTCAGTGCCCTCAGGAGGTTGGTCTGCCAATCCTGCCAGAGTTTCAGGGCGCAGCGGCCTCCAGCGAGCACTGCTCCCAGTTACTTCCGCTCGTGAGCGCAGCGGAGCTGGGATGCTCGCCGCCCCTTCGGGGGCCTCTTACACCAGAGGTCAGTCTCGAGAGACTGATTCCCTTAGTAGATTATTTAGCAGCGTGGAAGCTACTGCCAAATGTATCTCATTGGGTCCTGCGTACAATAGAAAAAGGCTATTGCATTCAGTTCGGTCATCCACCACCGAAGTTCAACGGGGTTACACCGACTGTGGTCGGCCCCCGGCAGGCTCTGGTTATGGAACAAGAGGTGACTACCCTATTAAGGAAGGAGGCCATCGAGGTGGTCCCTCCTCTAGACAGGGAATCTGGATTTTACAGCCGGTATTTCATAGTTCCAAAGAAGGATGGGGGGTGGCGTCCGATCTTAGACTTACGTCACCTGAACCGCTCAGTTATGCCACTGAAGTTCAAAATACTCACTGTCAATCAGGTTGTAGCCCAAATCAGATCTGAGGACTGGTATGTCACAATAGATCTCAAAGACGCATACTTCCACATATCCATCCTTCCACAACACAGGAAGTTTCTGAGGTTCGCTTTCGGGGTCAAAGCTTATCAATATCGAGTACTTCCCTTCGGCCTTGCACTCTCACCCCGCACGTTCACGAAATGTGTAGATGCAGCTCTGGTAACCCTCCGTATGCAGGGCATCCGCATTCTAAATTATATCGACGATTGGTTGATCCTAGCTCAATCAGAGCAGATGGCGGTTCGACATCGAGATGTCGTTCTCGCACACATGGGAGAGCTGGGTTTGAGACTAAATGCCAAGAAGAGTGTACTTTCTCCAGTTCAGAGAACCACCTATCTAGGCGTAGTGTGGGATTCGACCACGATGCAGGCACGTCTGTCTCCTGCTCGGATCGAGTCGATCCTCACATCAGTCGACAGAGTCAAAGAAGGCCAGTCACTCACTGTCAAACAATTCCATAGATTGATTAGGGCTGATGGCAGCTGCGTCCCTCATCGGTTGGGGTGTGGTCATGAGTGGCCACCCTGCCCGCGGTCTGTGGAGTGGTCGCCATCTGACATGGCACATCAATTGCCTAGAGATGCTAGCAGTCTACCGAGCATTGAAATATTTCCTCCCAGACCTGAGAGGTCACCATGTGTTGGTGCGCACCGACAACACATTAGTGGTCTCTTATATCAATCACCAGGGGGGTCTGCGTTCACGCCCCTTGTACAAGCTGGCACACCAGATCCTTCTCTGGTCCCAGGGCAAACTCCTCTCGATCAGAGCAGTGTATATTCCTGGGAGATTGAATGTGGGAGCAGCCGAGGCCCGGGGAATGGATGCTTCACCCCGAGGTGGTGAAGCAGATATGGATAGTGTTTGGCACAGCCCAGGTGGACCTCTTTGCGACTCAGGAGACATCGCAATGTCCCCTTTGGTTCTCTCTAGTTCATCCAGCTCCTCTGGGACTGGACGCTATGGTACATACCTGGCCGAGGCTTTGTCTGTACGCATTTCCCCCTATCGCTCTGCTCCCGGGAGTTCTGGCGAGAGTACGCTGGGACGGGGTCCATCTGTTGTTAGTAGCCCCATTCTGGCCGGGCCGAATATGGTTCTCAGATTTAGTCTCGCTCCTCGACGGCTCTCGACCTACTCTCACAGGCGCAGGGCACAATAATTCACCCTCGCCCGGAGTTGTTCAAGCTGTGGGTGTGGCCCCTGAGGGGGCACAACTGTTAGCAGCTGGTCTCTCAACCGAGGTTGTTGAGACCCCACTCCAATCCAGAGCTCCCTCTACGAGGAAACTGTACGCCCTGAAGTGGATAGTGGAGGCTAACAACGTCTCCCATGAGTCCTCTGGTCTTCCCCCTCCTTTGGGGGCCAAGGCTCACTCTACTCGGGGTATGGCGGCCTCCAAGGCCTTCTCAACAGGTGTGTCCCTCTTGGACATCTGCAACGCTGCGGGGTGGTCCACGCCTTCTACATTTGTCAGATTCTACGATCTTGATATGCGAGCCACTCCAGGCTCTTCTGTTCTCTCGCCTCAGCTGTGCTCTTCGGATACACACTAGGCAGGGATTTGGTAGTCTGGCAGCGTGGGCACATCGTTCCCCAAAAACTTAGACGCAGCTCGAGTTCCTGAAAAGGAATGCCTCAAGGTTACATATGTAACCCTAGTTCCTTGAAGGAACGAGACGCTGCGTCGCAGAGCCATACTCCCGGCACCCCTGCCGGCGCTTGCTTCCCTACTCGAAGCTGAAGCCAGCTGCACGGCACATGCTTTTATAGCTTCCTGGTTGCTACGTCACCCCGCTCCGTGACGTCACGCCCTTCCGTTGGACAGATTGCACACGATATTCAGAGTCGGTCTCGTCAGGGACGTTCCCCAAGCACTTCGACGCAGCGTCTCGTTCCTTCAAGGAACTAGGGTTACATACGTAACCTTGAGGCGTTTTCCTCTAGAGGGAGACACATGCTGTATCGAGAACATGAGGAGGGTTGTTTCTTTCTTTGTGTTTTTATTTTTTTTATTTTAGACCTCAGACCTGGTAAAGAATTAAGGCATTGGTTTGCTTTGAAATTGTAATGTGATTTAACTAAATTAACTGTTGATTTATGGGTAAAGTAGCATTATGTGAACATTAATTGTCTTAATTTAGTACAAACAGACTACATCTACAAAAATATGTTATGTTCATTGTTTGATGAATCAGGCAACCAACTAAAGCAAACAACAGTTTCAGGATTCATGTTTGTGGAAGGACTGTGAGTAATGTATGTTCTATAGAGAAAACAGGAGAGTCTCTTCAAGTAATTTTAAACACATACTTTATTGTTTTTCTGCTTTATAAGTAAAATATTCTAAAAACCTTTTAGCAATTCCTAAGGGAACACTCTGCAAATTAGTATGTAATGTCGTATTGCCAATACTTTCCTAATTCCATAACCTTTAGTACCAGTTAATAATTTCTTCTTCTTCTTCTTTTGCAAAGTAAACTTTGACAAAATGACAGGGAAATATCACCCAATTGGACTGAGAGTTTATGAAAAAAATCAATGGCATTTTCTCCTCTATATATCATAGCTGCCATAGAGCACAATTTGAAAACTCAATCCATATTAGCATCCCTTAAGAAAAGTAATGCGTTTTTGTTTCTGGCACATGGGATGAAATGGCATACACTATTACTCCATCATTTTTATGATTTGTTTTACTCTAGAACAAATAATAGTTTAAATCAATCCTTGAACTGTCATTTCTATTAATGTGTCTAGACAATTTACAATACAATGGTGCAACTGTGGAGAGAGTGAGCAGCACATCATGGTTGTGCACATCACAGAGGATCTCTCCTGAACTGACAACACCGCAGCACTGGCCAAGAAATCACAGCAGCGTCTGAGAAGAGCCAGAGCGGCGGGCCCTATCATGTGCACCTTCTACAGAGTCACCATTGAGAGCTTTTTTAAAAATTTTTACATGTCCTTATTTGTATAGTTGTATTTTATATTTAATCTGTATCTATCTGTATTTTTATGCTCTACTGTTAGTTTTTGACTCTATCTTTGCTGTAATAAGTTGCAGAATGGAGACTGACCAGTCGTACATATATAAAGGTAAAAATTGTAACAATAAACCACACAAATGACAAAAGCCTAGAAAGTAGAAAGCTATTTAAAATGGTGTTTTAGTGATAAGTCCATAATAAAGTTTGCCCAGCAATTCCATGCTCTCAAATTTCAGGTTGGAACAACTGCAAACAAAGGACTTTCATTTTGAAATGAAGCAGTCTAAGCAAACAGCAAAATATCCATGTAAAGATAACATAAATAATAGGTCAAAGAGAATAGTGAGTAGTTATTTTATTGAATGCATTCATTTGTATATGATTATTTCTTCTGCTTTTACAAGTAAAATCAAATACAAAAACTACTAAATACCAAATTTACATATTGGCAGTGCCAACTGCTGTACAGCGAGAAACTGAATTAATTGATAAATTAATTAATTATGTTTTTTTTTTTTTTTTTTTTTTTTTTTTTGGCAGATTGAGCCATCAATTTGGCAGATTGATATAATCATCCTACCTTTTTTTCATAAAGGCGTGACCTCCTGGAATGATGAAAGGGAAAACCAACTGATCAGTTTGATTCATACTGAGACTGTTAAGCAAGCACTTTCTTTCTGGTTTGTACATCCCCAGTCCTAATTTTGGTTTCCCTTTTGAATTTTGAATGTAGACCACTTCCACCTGCTGGTATAGACTGTTATTTCCTCTCACAAAGGCAAAGATTTGTATGTGCTAATTAGCCTTTGGCTGTGGTCTTTGCAGTGTGTTCAGGTACAAGTTTTTGACCCAGATGTAGAATACAAGACCAGGGTAAAGGATTTCAGAAGAAAGAGGTTAGGAGCATGTTAGGAGCATTTTATTTACATAAACATGACATTTATCATTATTATTTTCATTATTACAATATTCATTAATATTTAGTATATAAAAAAATGAATAAATAAATAAATTGTCCCAAAATATAATTTTCTGAAAATAAGTTACTTTTCTAATTTTCGGGTGCAGTACAGTGTAGTGGTGGGCGATACTGCAAAATTTGGTATCGATACGATATGAATTCTTTACAGACTTTTTAAAACAATTAAAAAAATAAAGAAAGAATTAAAAAAAAATCTCTCCTTTTTTTCTGGTTTTAAAAGCAAATGAAATAAAGTGCACACAATTATTACTGAAGAACAAACAGAGAACAAATATACCTGTGCAATAGGGCTTGGGCGCCGAGTTGCATGTTGCTAGCCTCGCGAATGTAAACATACAGCAAGTTGAACGAGAAGAGCAGAGTTGGGAGAAAGAAAAAAAGATGTTAAAATTGTGAAAAGATTGTGGGATTTATATGGATACGCTAAATATGGATGCCAGGGACCGGTATGTGGACAAAATCTGCCCTATTAACGGTTTGGATCCATATGAAATTCCCAACAAAGAGTGGAGTACCGTCGAAGTCTTGCTGCCGCACTTTTGCATTACAGATATCTTCGGCTACCTTGTTTGTTTTGTAAGCGCCTACACTTCAGAATAGTTCCGAAGTTACAAGTCATTGAATTCTCATGTACAGTTTACAAATGGATGGCTTCAGGAGCTGCAAATCAGAACCGGAACAGCGGCAAACAGTATACACTAATCCGGTAAGATGTTAATCCGGTAAACTGTGCTCTACCTAGCTGCTAGTTTAGTAACCTTTAGTGCTAACAACCATTCACACATGGACTTTTAACAATGTGTTTCAAAAGTATAGTTAGAAGCTGTCAACCCTCCCGTCTTTTCCGGGGTTCTCACGTATTCGAGCTCTTTTCCCGCTGTCTACCCGTTTTAGTATTTTCCTGTAAAATATCCCGTTAGCCCTTCGATCGGACCTGTCAAGTCTCTGTGTTGTTGTCCTGTTGCTACTCCTTGCCTTTCCAGCTAAACAAATGTTTTCAAAGCATCGTTTTGCTTACTTGAAAGCAACCTTAGCGTGATGTTGGGCTTTTTAAGACAGCGTGATTGTTGTGAGAGCACGATTTCACGCCAATCTGTAACTAAAGTCGGTTTACCATGGTTGAAATAGATTTTTAATTAATCAAATTAAGACACACGGATGAGAGCGAGTATGTCTAAACACTGCGCAGGAGTCTGAGTAGCAGTAAAGGAGGCTATCAACGTGGCAGCCACGCCAAGTAATGACGTCATGACGCCCAAGCCCTATTACATTCCCTGAGCCCCCCCTTCTGGACATCAATATGCTATCAGCTTCGCTCACTCTTCACTCACTCTTCGCTCACTCTGTTCGTGACGACACAAAAACAAATCACAGCAGAGCACCAGGAGGGGGAGGAGTAGCAAAGTGGGCCAGGATGTGAAAGCAGCGTTTGCTCAGGATTGTAGAGGTAGAAGACACGAGTAAATGTATAGTATAATGAACGTAGATATTTAAAATAAAATATAGATTCAATTACAATTGTATCGATCGGATACCAATACCAGTGTTGGCATCGATACTATTGATATTTAGATCGATCCGCCCACCCCTAGTACAGTGTATCTGTGTTTCTTTTTTATTTTATTTTTTTCATGAAATTCACCCTACTACTATTACTACTAATTGCTACTACTATCCTCTCAGTATACTGGTACAAAACCAGTTCCACTGGTGTTGTTAACCCCTCCCCCCTGTGTCTTACAGGCTCCGGCTTCAGTTTCCTGGCAACAGAAAGGCTGAACATGCACTCCCTCACACACAATAAAGATGATAGCTGTGAGTCAAGGCAAGATAATGAATGTACCTCCATCATGACTGTGTCAACACCAAGTCTCAATATCCAGCAGATCGACTACAAAAAAAATTGTGAAAGCTCATTGTTTGATGAAACTGGGAGGTTTGTGACTGTCCCATAGACTGCCAACTAAAATACACTGTGAAGGTCCAGAAAAAATATGAAAAGCATCATCTGAATATGGAGCAACGAGAATACTTCTCTCATACAAAAAGTATTCTCATCTCTTCATAACGCTGAGGTTGAACCACTAATGGCAAATGGACTATTCTGACAATGTTTTTCATATTTTTCTGGACCTTGACAGTGTATTTTACTTGGCAGTCTATAACAGCCCTCCTTCAGTCCTCACACCCCACCGCTCTGCATATTTGCATGTTTCTCTTATCTTAAACACCAGATACAGATAATCAGCTCGTTAGAAGAGAGCTACGTGAATTAACTGTTTTCCAATTGACATGATCCCTACACAGTGTTCACTGGTTCCTATGCCCCGAGCAGGGGAAATCCACTGAAGTGTACTTCACTTCAGAACATTAATCCATGGCCTGCAGTGTCTTCACACACAGACAAAACTTACTATAGAAGTGTGACATAATTTACCTCTGTAAATAAAGACAATTTAAATTTTTGTCTTGCATACTTGAATGTCCTTTTAATGGAATACACGCTTGCTTCGGACTGGAATCATGCTGCGTATCCGGTGAAGTCCACTTCGAAGTGACTCAGTTCTATTGTAATGCACATTATTTCACAGTTGATAGTTTAAAAATCCACACCCCATAAAGACATTAATGCTAAGTGAGTCATCAGTCTGAGTGTGTTTGTTAGAATTTGAGTGTTGCTTGACAGTGAATTAATTGCATTTTAACCTCTTTCATTTTATCCTCTTAATCTTGTGGAGCAACACGCACACACTGGAAGAAAAGCAGCTCTCACTACATTTCTACAGCACATTAATGACTCGGTCTACCCTTAACAAGACTGTAATGAGGTTTTAACGAGTCTCTGGTCAGCACTAACATCTCTGACCCTTGACCTTTTTAGTTCTGAGCAACCCGTAAATCCCATGACAAGCCTTGGATAATTGCCAAAGTGCTTTATAAAACACAAGGACAAAAAAAAAAAAAAAAAAAATTATATATATATATATATATATATATATATATGTATATATATATATATATATATATATATATATATATACTAGAGGTGGGCATAGATTAATTTTTTAAATCTAGATTAATCTCACTGTGATCTTGAAATTAATCTAGATTAAAATGGCTCATTCGAATTCTGCCGAAGGCATTCAGAATATGTGTTACTCAAATAAAATTGATAAACAGTAAGTCTTTGAGAAGGGGTTTATCAAGCTAGATGGTGCATTAGAAAAGGGGCTCATCTCCTGTTTCCAAAATGCATCACAAACTGCTTGAAAAAGCTGTAAACTAATTCCACATTGCACAAGGTGCAAACAACATTACTCCTGTTTCACACCAATGTTTAAGTTTTTTTTTTTCCAAGTTTGTAGGTGTCAAGGTACAGAAACCAAATAATAGCACTGGATAGTCTTCAATGTAAAAATGAAATATACAATCAAACCTACATTTATTCAGACACCTTCAACATTTCTCACATTATTACAGTTTTGCTATATATATCAAAAATTATATCTGGTTTCTGAATAATTTTTGGTTTGACTGTTAAAACTACAAAGAAATTCAGTCAAGAGCAGTGAGTGATTTTCATTTTCTTGGATTAACATTACAGCAGCCAGTAGCTAAATTAGGCGCGGTCACTTTAAGAGACCATGAACGCATCCAGTACACATCCCATTTTTTTCCTCAACTGTTTACTTTCACTTAAGAAATAACTGACAGTTTTTTCGAGTATAATTTCCAAGGTGGATATTTTGACATATTTTGTATGTATTTGTCGGCACAAGAACAAAAATAAGCAAATTCGATGTTCTAGTGTTTTGAGACGCCTTTCTCTGCGCGAGTCCTGAACACCAGAACACCATGATGTTGAATTGGGCTCTTTCACATCTTTTTGTTTGTTCAAACTGCGATTTGCATTTGTTCGTTCGGGTGCAGGAGGAACTTCGAGGTGAACTTCGCAGAAGAGAGCTCTGTTCAGTGTTGCTGTCCGTGACGCGGCACGCTCTACTCTGTTTAGCTTTTCCGCGTCTAGTTTTCTGATGCTTTATTGTTTAAATCGACAAGCGGTACGGCTTAACAACACGTGAGAAAGATAAGCTTTCGTGACGATGCGCAGCAGTGGCCCGTCAACTGTCCTGAGCATCTTTTTAGGCTGTCCTCAGCGAGTCAGTTATATAAAATATCAAGGTGAAAGTCATATACCTTGCTTAGTATAGACCCAGCTCCCAACCCAACTTTGAGAATAGATTAACGGCGATATTTTTTTTTTATCGCCCGATAAGAGTCTCGCGTTAACGCAGCACGTTAACGGCGATAACGGCCCACCACTAATATATACATATACTGTTTATATATATATATATATATATATATATATATATATATATATATATATATGGACATGTTTTCCACTTGTGACTCCACTTATTATTTGCATACACATTTTCCCTACCATTACATATCTGTTATAGAATGCATCTACTGTATATCAGTTACCAAAGAACTATGTTATTAGGCTAGGTTACCACAGCTGTTTTGCCATAGTGCCATGGTAATTGCTAAGCACAGGGGATTATAATTCTAAAACTAGAATTAAAAGTTACTGAACTAACTTTGATGTTGGCTTGGCCATCTTGGCCATGGGGCAAAAAAGCCACAGTCCTTGTGTGCCCAACATTCTTGTGTTGCCCCGCTGCAAAAAAAAATAAAAAATAATAATACCATAAACAAATCCACCTGCAACAGTCTTTTTCCATGGTCCCTTGCTTTTTCTTTTTTTAATAAAAAGCCTAGGCTATGATAACAGCTACGACAGGGTTGTCTAGCTGAATGCGAAATAAGTGATGCAAAAACCATAATCTCCTAAATACCATTCAATTTAATCTCATTTTAATAGTACTGACAACATATTTTAAGCTATCACACATTACTGAAAAATTAAAGAAGGGACACTATATATAGTATACTTCAGCGAGTCAAGAGCTAAACAAAAAGTCCTGTTTCATTACAAAATACTGTAACTTTTATAAACTTTATACTATCACCACAAAATTTTAATTAATATTTATTATAAAATAAATATTTCATAAAACTGAAGCTTAAATATATTATTTCTATAGGCTATGCAAAACAGAAAATAAAAAAAAACTAAATAATAAGGCTGAATAAGCTGATCTATAGCATGTTAAATGGTGGTTGCCTGTCTATGAATGGTACACCTCTCTAAGCTCACAGAAGTGGTTTGACCCAAGTCCTCAGCAGCCAATAAAATTGACCTCTTCAAACTGATTTTTAACTTGTACTTCACGTGTATTTCACGTGAAATACACGTTAATACCCGCTGATTTTTCATGTGTAAACAACACGTATTTAACGTGTTAAATAATATTGGATATAACATTGGAGTAATATAGTATTTTCCAAATGTTAGTTGGTACGAAAGAAATCTACACCTGCTCCCAGCCACGCGTAAATAGTGCGTTTAACGTCTGAACCTTTTGCTCATTAATACGGCTGCATTTTAATTCACCTTAATTGGGTACATATTTACACAGCATTTTTTAAAAAATATTATATATATTAATTACATACGGTTTTTCTTTTAACTTTTATTATGAGAGCCAGTAATAGGATCTGTAATATGCTGCCAAACTTCCTTTTTTAGGACCTGATACGCCACTAGTACGCTTGAAAATAAAATGTGGCGTTTTGAATGAACTTCTGATAATAAAACTTCAATTTCTGCAGCTGAGAAATGTTTCTTTTTCAGTCGCTTTTGAGAAGACATGTTGAAATCCTTCGTTTGGTGTCATAATATGATGCTCATATATAGTTGTCAGTCGGATTTAATAGGCGGGATCCATGGTAATTGAGAGTGAGCGTGCACGCGCGTCCCATTTACGACTGATTGGAATTCATTAACACACACATACATTTCACTATCACAACTGACCTTTACAAAGTTTTTGTGAATCAGGAGAAGAGTTTTCGGGAAGTTCTCTTTACGTGCAAATCACTCAGATATTTACTCGTATATTCCCAGCAAACACAGAACGTTGTGAGGACGTCGCCAGTTAGTCATCATTTGGTCAGCGCGACATTACTTTATGGCAACGTTGTGAGGACGTCATGGTAAAGTTCCATTTTTTTTAAATCTTGGCTAACTTCCCAGAAACGTCGTGGGCACATACTTAAAAGAAGTCGCTAGTTAGTCCCATTGGGGACATTGTAGCGACGTGGTCAGCTGGTCTTCAGATAACATCTCGGTTACGTATGTAACCATGGTTCCCTGAATAGGGAACGAGATGCTGCGGTGACGTCACCACGTGTGGGAACACCTTCGGTGTGACGAATGTCTGAAGCCCTATACCATCCCGCCAATTCTATTGGCCAAATGGCGCATGGCACCACCCTACGCATGCGCACGCATGATATACCTGGGCGCAGCGCGCCATTTCGCTCAGATTTCATGACTGAAGATGAAGAACATTATCAAGGTACGGAACGGCCAGAACCGCAGCATCTCGTTCCATATTCAGGGAACCATGGTTACATACGTAACCGAGATGTTCCCTTTCATAGGTCACTTCGATGCTGCGGTGACGTCACCATGTATGGGAACGATATACCAAAACGCCTGACGTACCGGATAACTGAGATCTGAGGAAGCATCTGCTCAAGCGGAGAGAACCCTTGAGCCAGGAGCCATCCTCACATCTAGACTGTAGGACTTGTAACCGCATGGCCCTTACTTTTATGTCCAAAAGAGACAAACAGCTGGTCAGATTCACGCCAAGGGGCTGTACGATCCACATAAGTCTTTAAAGCTCTCACAGGGCAAAGACTTAGATCTCCTGACCCAGCCTCAGCAGGTGAAAAAGCTTCCAGGACCACTTGCTGAAAGCGAAAGGGGTTAGATGCGACCTTAGGAACATAGTTAGGCCTGGGCCGCAGCAGCACCTTCACAGAGCCCGGTGCAAATTCCATGCATGAGGGTGAAACAGAAAGAGCCTGTAAATCCCCAACTCTCTTGAGGGAGGATAAAGCCATGAGAAGAAGTGTCTTCAGTGTCAGGAATTTATCCGATACAGTCTCCAAGGGCTCAAACGGATGCCCTGATAAACCTAGCAACACAATGGATAAATCCCATGAAGGAACTCGCACAGGGCGGAAAGGCCTCAGCCGTCGCGCACCCTGTATGAAACGAGAAACTAGTGGATGACGCCCCACAGAAGCACCGCCTATGTATTCGTGGTAAGCTGAAATGGCTGCCACGTAAACCTAAAGTGGCTGGTGTTACGCCATCCGAAAAACGATCCTGGAGGAACTCCAGCACTGAAGCCACTGGGCAGTAAACTGGATCCACATTACGATTGCCACACCAGGCTGTAAACAGTCTCCACTTGAAAGCATATAAGCGTCTTGTAGAAGCTGCTCTAGAATTCAATATAGTCTCAGTGGTTTCAACAGAAAGACCGGGACATACTAACCCACACAGCAAAGGAGTCCGTGGCGGACCCGCCCTCAAGCCGCCAGATCCGCCTGACTGTCAGATTCGTTTTCGCTGCGCTAACAGGATCGGCCCCGCCTCCAGGATCGGCCCCGCCTGCGCTTTTAATCAGCGGACCCAGAACAGATCACATACGGATCCGCACTTCGGACGCGCCTTAGATAACCGCCGTGTGGGAATTAGTCGGGATCTCCTTCGCGTGAAGTTCGGCTGCCAAGTAAGTGTAACGTTAAGATATATTTTATTAATGTTATATCTGTCATTGAAATATAATCTATCGGTGTTACCTGCTTTGTCGAAGGTTTTGGTCAAATCTTCGTGGATTTTGGTTGCCATTTTATTAGCCGTTGCAGTAGGCTTGTGTAGCATAAAGTAGCCCATGCCTGATTTTAATTCCCATTACCCATATTCGAGCTCTATCGCGGACGTCCTATGTTAAGTTGTTTTAATTTGGGAAAGTATGTAGTCTAATTTATTGCAGTAACTTGGTGCTAGCTTGGTGCTAATGTTAGTTCTTTTGGACTGACAATCTGAACGTAGCCTATATCGGGATAATAAATAGAAGGAAGAATTGCAGTAAGAGCTAGAGCTCATTCGGATCTTTACCACATAACCTTAGGTTATTAATGTTAGTTTGTCAAAATTTTGCACTCTTTCCTGCTTACCAACTACTTCTCTATATGATTTTGCAGCTTCCATGTGTTTTTTCGTGGTTTATTAGTGTACAAACACATATCGTCACCTTCCTAAAATAATTGCCTACGTCATTTTTTGACAAAAATGATTTCTTTTGCATAAGATATCTTCTCGTGATGTAAAATTGCCCACATCCTCAGTTGAACAGATCGTGCAATTCTACCCCTGTAGTATAATCGCCTATGTCAAAAGTGTGACTTTTGTGTGCCTTATTTTGCCTAAGTCAAAAGAAGCAATTTTACAAGCTTTTCAAGATGGGTCCGTATCTTTTGGTCATTCGATTTTCTATTTAAAAATAAATAAAGATAAATGAGAAACGGTTTGAGTTTCGTTTTTTTCGTTTTGTTTAAGAAACGGAAAACGAAAATTTAGCTGGATTTTTCGTATTTTTGTTTGTGGGTAAAAAATGAGATTATGCTTTAATATTTGTTTGAATGTGTGGGCGGCGCTGAAACGCCCCTTTCATCCCCTCTGTACTGCACCGACAAGCAGCAACCGCTGCTCAGGTTATCTTCACCAGGAGAGAAGCGGCAGACAGCAGAGTTTATTAATAATCCTGCGAATTCTTTGCTAGTGGTGCTTGTAAGATAAAATAATAATAATAATAATAATAATAATAATAATAATAATAAATTAAATTAATAATAAAATAATATTATATTTTTCCGGCTGCTGCATGTTATTGACAAAGCAGACTTGACAACTTTATTCATAAAACACCATTTGAATTTTACTTTAGCCTGTGATCTACAACGACATGGAATAAAATATATTAAAATGTATATTAAAATAAGTTAAGTTTTCCCCGTAATTAGTCTACTTTAAATGTTTTAATTATAGGCTATAGGCTACTTAGAATTATGAACAGAATTCACGCATTGTGTAGATGACCGAATATGGTGTGACATCATTACAGATAATGAGTTCAGACTGGAAACACTGCACCTCTGGTTGGTTTCATTTGAATTACATAGGCCTAAATATAAAATTATTGTTATTATTATACTATTTAAATGGCTTATTTTAAAAGTAGACATGTCCAGCTAGACATGGTTTGTCTGATGCATGAGCCTGGTTCATTTCTGACGTTTCAGAAAGAAGTTAATGTAGACCGAGATGGCAGAAAGCAAATCCTGTTGAGTTTTCATGTTATTTAGGGTGTCTTACGACCCAAACTGACGGAGCTAAAGCTCTTTCCTCTTGTTATCGGGATGGAAGCTGTGGATCGGGATCCGCCGATCGGAGAAGTGCAGCAGACTACACTCTACAAGATAAAGCTTCAGTTGCTGTTGTTTGTATAGCAAATGAAAACATGTTAGGCTGTGAGGTTTTTCTTAAACAGGCATAGAATAAAATTAGAAGGCTAAATAAAATCTGCACATTTCATGTCATTGTAGATCTTACAGTAAAATTCAAACGTCATTGAATAAATTAATTTCTGTTCGTCAAAAAAATAAAAATAAATAAATAAATTATATATATATATATATATATATATATATATATATATATATATATGTATATGTATATGTATATATACATATATATATATATATATGTATATGTATATGTGTATAAGCTTGCAAGCACCACTAGCAAAGAATTCGCAGGATTAATAAACTCTGCTGTCTGCTGCTTCTCTCAGTTTGCGGTTGCCGCTTGTCGGTGCAGTACAAAAGGGATGAAACATTTTCAAACAAATATTAAAGCATAATCTCATTTTTTACCCACAAAAAATAGGCTTTATACCTTGTCTGTATTTTAAGGTGTTTTGTGACTTACTTTTAGATTTCTTCTTTGGCCACGATTGGTGGAGAGAGTGGCGTGGAACATCCTCTCTCGGATGTTCACAGAAGAAGTGGCCAAGACCATAAGCTCGAAGGGGGCAAATGGCAAGAGGGCATTCAGTCACATGTCGTCGAAGACACTAATGTACCGTAAGTCACTTTAAGTATTCAGCTGCAGGGAAGGGAAGGGAAGTGTAACGGCTCCCACACACAGCTGCGTGCGGTGCAATGCTGGGGTCGGCTGAAACTGTAAACGGTGTTGCCAGATTGGGTTGAGTGATTTACGCCCAATCATGATCGAAAACCCGTCCCCTTCATCAAAAAATCTGCCCCAACAACGATTCTGTCACAGATAAACAATTTAACTCCAATCTGCCCTACAATTTAACTTTATCTGCCCGCCTAAGCCGGTGTTACAATATATTCGGTTCCTGGAATATCTGATTCCAATGGGTGGAGCTACCATGAATATTCACGACACCATAGCGTGGCAGGGCGACAAATACAAGCGAGTGGAACATATTATTAGCGCTTCAGATGGTGTTTTGTTCTAAACTACTTCTAACTGTTCGTTTCTCACGAATGACTGAGATTAAGCTTTTTAAATGTCTATTATTGCATGTTTAAATAAATATTTACAAATATATTCTTGTGTTTTGATTCTGTCTCCCAAAGTTGTCTGTAGGCTATTATTGAAATAGCTTTTATATAATAGCATGATAGCTCAAGACAAATTAAAAAGTATTCTCATTTAAAGAATATAATATATATAATTTTTATAATGTAAAACAATATGCATGAAGTTATACCTGTCCTAAATATGATCTAGACTGTTTAAAATTGATAAACAAAAACATCTGCCTCAACATATTTCTGTGTAAAAATTTAGTTTTTTTTAAAGCATTCATTCATTAACTCGAAATTACTTTTAA
Organism: Carassius auratus; assembly: GCF_003368295.1. Taxonomy (NCBI): domain Eukaryota; kingdom Metazoa; phylum Chordata; class Actinopteri; order Cypriniformes; family Cyprinidae; genus Carassius; species Carassius auratus. The sequence continues at coordinate 16,954,466 of NC_039285.1, forward strand.
AGTAAGATACAGTGTCTTAAAATTACATATTTTATTCATATTCATCTGTAAAAACGAGAATGTTAGACAAGAGAAAAACATTGGATCAAGGACAAAATTAATACAGCAGGACCAATAAAATATTTACTATATTATTCAAATATGTATTTAGAAATGTACCTTTCCTTAATTTTTGTATACCCATGCCTTCTACACCAGTGTTTTTGTGTTCACTTGTTTACAAAAAGATTACATAAGAATGATAAAATTACTAAACTGATAATATGTAGGCCTAATTTTTATGATTAATGGTTAGTAATTATTATAAATTAATTTGACCAACGTTCTAAAGCATTGCTAGAGAAAACAATTGTTAATGCATCTGAAAGCTTAGCATTTATGACAACCTTTGATAAAGTAAAGGTTGTGTATCAAAAAGATTTTCAGTTGAGTCAGTATAAAGCAACATCCAAAGCATGCAACATGCAACTCCAAGGTCTTATGTTGACTTAAACAATCAGCCTATAATTTAAAGGTTATTTTAATAATATGCAGACAACTTTGGGAGACAGAATAAAGACACAAGAATATAATATTTATTTAAACAGCAATCACACACCTTTTAAAAATACTAATCTGTCATTCATGAGAAATGAACAGTTCTATATCATAGAATGTCAGCAACAGTTGTCTGAGTAGTTAAGCTTAACTTCGTTCAACTTTATTACCTGTTTGAAATAAATAATCCATAAAACAAAACGAGGCGCTCACGCTAATAATTTCTGTTCCACTCACTTGTATTTGTCGCCCCGCCCATGCTATGGTCTCGTGAGTATTCATGATAGCTCCACCCATTGGAACCAAATATTTCGGGAACCGAATATATTGTAACACCGGCTTATTTTCTCCAGCCAATGAAGTCAAAAGATGCCCAATCTGGCAACACTGATTAATTCCAGCCAATAACTGGGCAGCCCGGGCTAAAGTCATAAGTAGCCTACCAAATGCATGCTGAATTTAAAACCTCATTTTGTGTCTACAGGTGCTGTACGTGCAAATAGTTTGTGTCGCACAGCCACAGACATTCAACGTTATGCCATAAGATGGTTTAACTTGGCTGCAGACCGTGGTGCGGCAAGGAGGCGCCTGACCAACCGGTCTAACCAGGCTGAGGCAGATGATTAGGCTACTTATGGTCATGTTTTCTTTTGTTAAATAAAATTTTTATTCGTTTCAAATTGTTTCAGTTTTAATTTAAATAGTCTGTCGCAGGCTACATGTTGTTTTCCAATTCAGAGACCATGCCCTTTACAAATTCTATTGGCCTGGAGCCCAGTGTGTTTAAACCCCACCACGATCAACTGCAAGATAGAATACAACCAACTTACTACTCCTTTTCAATAATCCTACTTGCATTCCAATACTAAAAAAACGTATGTTTGCTACTTATGTCTCATGTCAACTGTAAATGGTTACATACAACTTAACAGATATAAAACACATTCCCATTTCCCAGAATTTCATTATAATCAGAAAACATCTCCTCTTGTAGTACTTACAACTAGTCTTGCTGATCCTATCACTTAGAACTGACACTGTTTAAAAACAGCACTCACTGATGGTCTTTTTGTACTCTACATTATATATATATATATATATATATATATATATATATATATATATATATATATATATATATATATATAATTGTTGATAGAATTGCCTTAAAAAGAAAACTGTGTAGGCTAGCATGTTAGTCGCTTTGGTTAAAAATGCGTCAGCAAAATGTAATGCAGCCTAATGTATCACATACCAAAACCCAGAGACACTTCAAGCCTCGGATTTCACAGCTATTTCTTCTCCTGGCATCTTTAACAAGGCACAGTTCAATCACGTTCACACACTGGATTCACAGCATGAATTTTGGATGAAGAGGATGTTACCAGGCAGTGTGGTGGAAAAAAGTGGCATTGCAGACGGAATTTTATGAACGGGTCCAAAACGGACCCGGGCCGGATACGATGCTCATATGACCGGGTCCAAAACGGACCCGGAGCGGATATGCGGCTCATTCGCGGATCCAAAGCGAAGCCGGGGCGGATGTACCCATTTATGTACAGATACGCAAAGGGACCGCAGCGGTGTCGGACCGGATCCGCGAGCCGCCACCGCGGCGTGTGCAAGTGGACGCAGTTTCGGATCCGCTTTCTGGATCCGTTCCGGAGTTCACTGTACCTCCGCGGCGGATGCGTTTCGTAGTCAGTTTGCTGTCTGGGAATGCACTCCGCTCAGTGGCCACGCCCACAGTTTCCACAGATCTGGCCTCGGGTGCCAAATCAGCCCACAGATCTGGCCTCGGGTGCCAAATCAGTCCCTGTGCTTGTGATAATAAATCCTGTCTGAGGGGAATCTCCCAGGGAGAGCCCGCAAGCAGACTGATCACATCCGCAAACCACAGCTGCGTGTGCCATCGCGGAGCCACCAGCAGCAGCTGTTCCACTCTGTCCCGCCGTATTCTGCATAATACCGCTGGGATCAAACGAATCGGAGGAAAAGCACACACACTGGTCCTGGGCCAGCTGTGAGCTAATGCACCCATGCCCAGGGGCGATGGGGGGCATAGGGTGAACCATAGCGGGCAATGCGTAGTCATGTTCAACGCGAATAAATCCACTTTCGCTTTGCCGAATATCCGTCATAAAAGATTCACCGTCTGGGGGTGTAATCTCCATTCTCCCTGTTCCAGAGCCTGTCTGGATAGCATATCCGCTCCGAAGTTCAACGTCCAGCAACAACTCGGATCGACAGAAATTTGTTCTGAGACCAAAGAAGAACATGTCTCGCCAGCATGCACAGGGGGCGAGAGCGTAATCCTTCCTAATGATTCAGGTATGAGACAAACGCTGTGTTGTCTGATCTGAGCAGCACAAGACGGCCGATCAGCAGATTCGCGAATTACTGGAGAGCCATAAAACTGCCAGTAATTCCAACCGGTTTATATACCAACTGCGTTGTGCAGCTGTCCACACTCCATGGGCTGGTAGCCCTTGACAAACAGCTCCCCAACCGGTCAAAGACGCATCCGTCGTGACGGTCTCTGGAAAAGCTCAAATCCCCAGCCGAAATTCGGTTGGCATCCATAGTTTTAACGACATCACACAACTCCGTGTCACCGAAATCGTCCGATGCGGAAGACAACGGGGTGAAATATTTCGTCTTTCCGCCCATTTTTCCACTGAAAAGGGCGCATGTGAAGTAACCCCAGACAAATTACGGGGAATGCCGCTGCCAATCGTCTAAGTGGTTCACAGACGGACGCCCTGGAGCCGCAACGGGGCCAGAGCTACATCCATGCATTTTGAGAAGTACGGGGTCACAATCCGCCATCTCTTTTTTTTTTTTTTTTTTTTTAACAAACAACAGCTGTAAGACCCTGCCTCCATCTGAGAGGGGTGTACGTCTTCTATAGCCCCTTTGCTCAGCAGAGTTGACATCTCCTGTCACAACACTGCTATTACCATCAGTTTACCACCGTGGAAAGAATTCAGCGGAAAAGAGGCGGGCCTCTAAAAAACGAATTGGTGTATCCGTGACAATTGTGCGTAACACCCATTGAGAAATGCCGGGCAAGCGTTCCACGCGACCCAAAACAATACTAGCGGTCTCAAATTTCCGCTTTCTGCAACGCTGTCATACACATAAATGTCCGTGCACGGAAAAGCCTGCGGCATTCGTGCACAGGGGAAGTGTATGCATAAGAGCTATTGTGTCCCGTTGTGTATAATCCTGAAACGTGTCCACGGCAGGAATTAAATCCAACGAATTGAACATCAGGCTCTGCCGCTAACTAAAACGGCGGCTGTGCGAGCCGTCATAAACGGGTCGTCTGTGTAAGACCCTTGAATCGCCCCTCGAAATCTGAAAGCTGGATTGCGCAGAGTGTCTGAGGGATTATTATTTATTTATTTATTTACGCCTGGCGTTACAGCCCGATCCAATGCTGCTCGAAGCGCTGTTTGCTGCGAGACAGTCAATGTTAGAGCGTAGGGACGGCAGTGAGAGTGTTGGATGCGCATTAGCGGTCCAACAGCACTCTATAGTGGAGGGCACAGTCCCTGGCAAACATGAAGGAAAGCGCATGCGTAAACTCGCTGCGTTTCGTTGTGTATAATCCTGAAGCGTATCCACGGCAGGATTTAATTCACCAAGATTAAAATCGGGCCACGTCGCTATTGCGAGAACGTGGCAGCTGTATGAGCAGTCATAACTGGCCATCTTTGCCAGCCTTTTGTGCCGTCCCTCAAACTCTGAAGGCTGGATTGTGCAGAGTGTCTGGGTGGGGTGGGGGGGGTTGGGTGGGGGCTCAAATGATAGCTCAATCCAATGATGCTCGAGGTGGCTTTGCTGCGAGACAGTCAATGTTAGTGCATGGGGACTGCAGTGAGAGGGTTGGATGTGCATTAGCAGTCCAACAGCACTCTCTAGTGGAGGGCACAGACCCTGGCAAACATAGAAGGAAAGCGCATGTGTCAAACTCGCGTTTCGTTGTGTATAATCCTGAAGCGTGTCCACGGCAGGATTTAATCCAACAAAATAACATTAGGCCACGCCGCTAGCGAGAACGCGGCAGCTGTGTGAGCCGTCATAAACTGGCCATATTTGCCAGCCTCTTGTGGCGTCCCTCAGACTCTGAAGGCTGGATAGTGCGGAGTGTCTGAGGGGGCGCTCAAATGATAGCTCAATCCAATGATGCTCGAGGTGCCTTTGCTGCGAGACAGTCAATGTTAGAGCGTGGGGACTCTCCAGTGAGAGGGTTGGATGTGCATTAGCAGTCCAACAGCACTCTTTAGTGGAGGGCACAGACCCCGGCAAACATTGAAGGAAAATGCATGCGTCAAACTCGCTGCGTTTCGTTGTGTATAATCCTGAAGCGTGTCCACGGCAGGATTTAATCCAACAAGATAAACATAGGGCCACGCCGCTAGCGAGAACGCGGCAGCTGTGTGAGCCGTCATAACTGGCCATATTCGCCAGTCTCTATGCCGATCCTCAAACTCTGAAGACTGAATTGTGCAGAGTGTCTGAGGGGGCGCTCAAATGATAGCTCAATCCAATGATGCTCGAGGTGGCTTTGCTGCGAGACAGTCAATGTTAGAGCATGGGGACTGCAGTGAGAGGGTTGGATGTGCATTAGCAGTCCAACAGCACTCTCTAGTGGAGGGCACAGACCCTGGCAAACATAGAAGGAAAGTGCATGCGTCAAACTCACGTTTCGTTGTGTATAATCCTGAAGCGTGTCCACGGCAGGATTTAATCCAACAAAATAACATTAGGCCACGCCGCTAGCGAGAACGCGGCAGCTGTGTGAGCCGTCATAAACTGGCCATATTTGCCAGCCTCTTGTGGCGTCCCTCAGACTCTGAAGGCTGGATAGTGCAGAGTGTCTGAGGGGGCGCTCAAATGATAGACGAATGTTTCATGAATGAGACCCATTGAACGTTTTGTTGACGCGTTAAAATTCACGTGTATTTGACCCTCTTGGCCTTCCATACACATTAGATATAATGAAGAGAGACATGAAAAAAGGACATCGCGTTGTTTTGATATGGATTACTTTATCACAGAATATTTGTTCGGGAGCACTTGTTTAGTTTAAAAGTAGACATGTCAAGCTTTCTATAGATATATCTCTCATGTCTCTTCGTTGAGTATTCATGGAGTTACAGTTCATTTTAATGACGTGTTTGTAAATGAAGATCAGCGCAGACCAAGGCTGCAGACAGCACACCTTGTTTGTTATCTTTATTTTATAAGTGCACAAAGTTTTGTTGTTATTATGTTTGTATCCAAAAAAGTAGACCCTTTACAGATTCGAATGATGTATTGCTCTTATCTGTACGATTTAAACTGAAAGTGTAATTTAAGTGAATTTCGGGGTTATCAGGAGAAAACGCGTATACGTTAATCGACTCCAGGGTTAAAAGGCTGTCGTGACTTTTTTTTCCTTCCAGTATTCATAAGCTGTATCACGCGGTCAAATTATTTTTCATTTTGCACACATAACGCTCAAAAACACCTGAATTCTGCTTTTGTTGTGTTCTAATGCGTGGATTATTTGCTGTGATATTATTTTTGGAAGCTCTTAAAAAATGCTGATGAAAAGCTCATTTCTCTGTGTTCTTTGGCCAGAGACATATGAATGAGATCTGACCCGGTAATAATAACATATGTTGGTTTAGCTTGTCAGTGTGAGTGAAATGTGTAGCCTATTTATTTGTCCGATCTCGCCCCGAAACGCGGCTGTCATGTGGACTTCAAGTGTTCAGAGAAATACATCGCGAGCTCGCGGACATTTGGCTGCCGCGAATATATCCTGTTATTACTTTAAACAGTTCAGAAAATTCTGAATTTAGCTCTTTGTGTGTTCTAACGTGTGGATTGCGTGCAATCGCCTTTTTAAAAGGTCTTAAATAAGAATGAATTCGCTCGTTGTGAGCTCGTGTAGACAATGCCTGAGCTGAGCAGCAGCTGATTCTTCTCTCGTCTTTCTGACTGTGCTCTCTGCCCAGAAATAAATTAGAGCCCTGACCCCTGTAATAATCAGATATGTTGGTTTAGCTTGTCAGTTTGAGGGAAATTGTATTATTTACTTGTATTTTTAACCGGTTTAAAAGTGAAACAAAACCCGACTCCTCCCCTAAATCTCATTGCAACTGTAGGGGCACAATTTTTCTCAGACAATGGAAGGTTATGGGTAATGTATTTTTACATTTAAAAATTAATAATAATAATAAAAAAAAAACTTTAAGGCTGAGCACTCTGAAAAGATATAACAACCAGCAGGTGTCTGCCGAGTTTGGGGCTTGTGGCTTAAAAGCCCTAGGAGGAGATACGTTTGGAATTCGGTCTCAGAAGAATAATACTAATAAAAATAAAAATAAGTTTAAATAGCATAACAGTATGTTGGCTTGTTGCCAAGCCAACACACAAGCCAACATAATTATGTTTCTAGACCACATGCTTCAAAAGAAATTACATGTTTGAACTGTATTAGAAAGTTTGAGACTGCAGTTTGCTAAATTTCATTATCTTTTACATATGTACATTTGATACCATGGTGATTTGAAAAAAAGAATGATTCATAAATATGATTATTAAGTATCATGGTAAATAATACTATAGTGGAGAAGGCGTGCTCAACTCCCTAGTCGTTTAATGGGTGTGAGTAATAAAGAAGTTATCCAAAGTAAAAGAGGAAAAACCACACTCTCAAGATATCCTTTCATAAATGTATTCATACCATGTCTTACACAGACGCGTTTCGGTCTAAGCCATCATCAGTGTGTACCGTGAAACACACAAAAAAGGATATTTTAAAACAAAGACATCACAGGTGAACCCCATTCCTCAAATCATCAGCACCATCAGGTGCATCAAGTTACGAACATTATGGAAGCACACAAAAAATAACACAAGAAGACCATAGATAATGCCCACATGTGACCCTTATGAACAATTATCAAAAAAGGATTGATTACAACCCAAATGGTTTCACAAAAAAAACAATTAAAAGGTAATTCTTCATTTAAACCATTGGGGTATACTGTTGAAGTGCGTAAATCCAAAAAAACTTCTCATTGAAGAAGATAGTGCTCCCTATCACCTCCCTGTTGAAGAGGTTTGACTAACTCAATGCCTAGAAATTTCAAAGTACAAATATCATGCCCAAATTCATTAAAACGTCTGGCCACAGTTGACTTAAAGCTGCAGTGGGTAACTTTTGTAAATATATATTTTTTACATATTTGTTAAACCTGTCATTATGTCCTGACAGTAGAATATGAGACAGATAATCTGTGAAAAAAAATCAAGCTCCTCTGGCTCCTCACAGTGGTCCTATTGCAATTTGCAGTTACGGACCGCTCCCAGTAAGAAATCAACCAATCAGAGATGCGGTCCGTAACTTTGTTTGTGTTCAAAATGTAGAAAAATGTATATAATAAACGAGTACACCATGAATCCATTTTCCAAACTGTGTTTTTAGCTTGTCCTGAATCACTAGGGTGCACCTATAATAAGTGTTTATATTCGGACTGTTTTAGATTGCTTCGGGGATACTGCGGCGGAGTAAACCAGTACCTTTGTGATTCTTCATAGACATAAACAGAGACAACTATGATGTTCTTCCGCAAAACGCAAGCAGTTCTGTTTATTAACCGCTAGAGCGTCAAAAGTTCCCTACAGCAGCTTTAATATCATGATTGCATATGTTTCTTTTGTGTTCATGTAATCTTATTCTTAATTCTCTTTTAGTTTTAACAACATAACAAAGCCCACATGGGCAATTGAGTAAGTACACCACAAAGGACGAACGGCAAGTAATTATCCCTCTCACAGAGAATATCTTGCCAGTCTGTGGATATGAAAAAATAAATAACCAATAATCAACGCATTAATAATTCATAGTCAGTACTGTATGTGCCAAATGCCACAAAAACTTTGTCGGAGGCTTATCAACATCGCTAGATGTTAGATAATGTTCCAGGAGCACATAAACCTAAATTGTGTGGAATATTAGTATACAGGCTAGTTACATCCATAGTACATAACAAATCATCATCTGATATATGGACATTCATCAGTTTACTCAGAAAATCAGTAATGTCCCTTAAACATGAGGGTAATTTCCAGACTCCAGACAATAGGCTTAATGTACCAGTCTACATACTGAGAAATGGGTTCAGTTAGAGATTGGCAACTGGCCACGATGGGACAGCCTGGAATAATTCCTTCAGATTTCTTATGGATTTTCGGCAAGGTTTAAAATACTGGTCGTGCTGGGTGAGTTTGTATCAAAAAATAAAATTCCTCCTTAGTCATGTACTTGTCTGATTCGCCACCAATCAAAATGCTTTTTATCACATTAAAACTATGGTTATGATTTTATTAATACAGTTGTCTGATTGATTTTATAGTCTCAAGCATTCAGAAATCACATAAAATAAAATAAAGCAGTTTTACTATGATAAAACCATGGTTAATTTTGGTAAGGGTTGCAATGCCATAGAGGAACCACTTTTGTTTCCCTGAAGAACCATTTCGTGAAAGGTGCCATAAACCACCTTTTCTGGTACTACAAAGAACCCTTTTTAAAGGTTCTTCAAAGAACCACTGATGAATAGGTTCTTTATGGCCCCATTTCTTTCAGATCAATATCCTTACATGTATCATAATATACATTTCCTTTAGTAGGATCATTCATAAAGTAAAAAAAAAAACAAAACAAGATGTGACAAGATGTATGATTAAATTGTTTTATTGCATTTACAGTACACATCAATTCAGTATACATCATACCTCAAGATCATGTATATGTGTTTAATATGAATGTGTACAAGTAGTAGAGTACTCAGATTTGACAGCAACAATTGATCATTTTTTAAAGTCACTGCAATCATTAGTTTCATGATCAATCATCGCTGTCAAGTCTGAGTACTTAATGATAACCTGATTTTCTATACTTATCTTTTTTCTGATTGGTTATGGCATTGTTTTGGTTGGTTCCTGAGCTTTGACCTGTAAGTGTTAACAAAATCAAAACCACCATTACTTGAAATGAAAAACTGACAAAAATGTGTAATACAGTGACTACAGCAAGTTAAAGGGATAGTTCACCCAAATAGCAAAATTATGTAATTAATAACTTACTCTCATGTTTTCCAAACCCGTAAGACCGCTGTTTATCTTTGGAACGCAGTTTAAGATATTTTAGATTTAGTCCGAGAGCTGTCAGTCCCTTCATTGAAGCTGTATGAACGGTATACTGTCCATGTCCCAAATGGTAAGAAAAACATCATCAAAGTAGTCCATGTGACATCAGCGGGTCAGAATTTTTTGAAGCATCGGACATACATTTTGGTCCAAAAATAGCAAAAACTATTACTTTATTCAGCATTGTCTTCTCTTCCGTGTCTGTTGTGAGAGAGAGTTCAAAACAAAGCAGTTTGTGATATCCGGTTTGCGAACGAATCATTCGATGTAACCGGATCTTTTTTAATCATTTCACCAAATCGAACTGAATAATTTTAAACAGTTCGCGTCTCCAATACGCATTAAGTCACAAATTACTTAAGCTGTTAACTTTTTTTATGTGGTTGACACTCCCTCTGAGTTCAAACAAACCAATATCCCGGAGTAATTCATGTACTCAAACAGTACACTGACTGAAATGCTGTGAAGAGAGAACTTAAGATGAACACCAAGCAGAGCCAGATAACGGACAATAGACTGACTCGTTCACAAGTCAAGAACCGGTTGCATCGGTTTTCGGATCACCAGTACTTTTTTTGGACAGTTCGATTCAATAAAACGGTTGAAGGAAATGGTTCACTGGTCCTTTTGCGCTCTACGTAATGGCGTCATAGGCGATGATTGTCCTTGATTCAAGCCTTCGGTTTACCCGCGCTCATAACACTAGCACAGAATCCGTTCAGAATCAATCACCAAAATAATCAGTTTGGTTCTGATGCTCTGTGTGTCAGTCTGCTTCACACTGAATCACACATTCGCAGTATCATCAGCTCCTCGGTTCTCGAGTCGGACACGTCTGACAGAAACGGTTCTTGACTCATGAAAAGGTCATTATCTGGCTTGGCTCAGTGTTCATCTTCAGTTCTCTCTTCACAGCAGTTCAGTCAGTGTACTGTTTGAGTACATGAATTACTCCGTGATATTGGTTTGTTTGGACTAAATCTAAAATATCTTAAACTTTGTTCCAAAGATAAACGGAGGTCTCAAGGGGTTTGAAACAACATGAGGGTCAGTTATTAATTACATAATTTTGCTATTTGGGTGAACTATCCCTTTAATTTCTAAGAAAACCTATGATTTACGTTATATTAGAAAGTATGTGAATGGTAATATAGTTAATTTAAATGTTTTGAAAGGGAAATAAGATAAGACTGTTACATGTATGTTTAAAAGATAAATGTATTACAATTTAAAAATGATGCTAAAAAGATAAATAGTGTTTGGAAAGCTGTTTAAAAATATACATAATTCCTTTTTAAAGTAATAAATAATTGAAAAAAAAAGTAAAGTAATTGAATTTGTGTTATTTAAAATATAGATTGTGAATTCACGATGAATAATTGTTTTGTTTGCACTGAAATATTCATCCTCCATGAGCAACCTTTAAAATTTCCCTTACACTTTTTTATTACTCACACTGTAATTCAATTTTGAATGAATTAATTAAAAATATGCCATTGCACTTACATCAAATCACGATATGGACTAATATCTGTAAATATTAAGCCGAAACAGTCTGTTTAAATATGAATCATGTGTGTTCTGCGTGTCTGTGCTAATGAATGGAGCAGAAGCGCGTCTTCCTTTATTAACACAGTGAAGCGCGCGTGATGCTCCGGTGATTTCGCCTTCTGCGGTCTCACTAAATAAGACGAGAACACATGAACAACATGTCCAGAACTTGTCTGACAGTCACTTCTTGAGCATTTGACCGTTTGATTTGAGTATAATTAGCGTCAGATCACATACACAGAGCTGTAAAGGTACGTCAACCCGTCAAAATAAAAGTCCTGTTTTAGACAAGTATTTGCCAGAGATGTATTACTATTGTTCTGCAGAATGTACATAGCCTACTACTACAAAAAAAAAAAAAGGTTTAATCACACAAAATTTCTTCCATGTTTTATTTTTAAATAGTTTCCCAAAAAGTTACGTTTGCTTAATTTTCAATAATTAAAAGATAAATTAATGTTTGGTGTTTAATGCTTAATGTGCATCTCAGTAAATGCTTTATTTAAAACCCCAGCTGAATGGGACTTATATGCACTTAATTCATCTGTCAACTTTATTTTCATTGTTCACAGTACAAGTACAGACAGAGAAACAATGGGTAATAATTAAATGCTTATTTTTGATGTATGTATTGCATTCTATTCATTTAAAAAATACAAATATTTTTTTTTCTAAAAATCGAAACTTAGTTGTTCATTTTAAGAGACACAGAAGTCTTATGTTCTCTTGCATAATTAATATTGCACTTTAATTAAGCAAAAACACATTTTATCCGATTACTAATAATCTATTTACCAAATGGTGGTTAGGACAACCACACAATAAATTATGTGCATCAAACATTAGCTTGGGATGTTTTTAAGCATTGGTAGTGAAAGCAGCTGCCTGCATCCCTTCCCTTCTAATATCAAAATATGGAAATGCTAACATATCTTTAAGTTTTCGGTAAACTTTATAATAAGTAAAAATACTGTTTGCTAACAGTTATATGACAATTAACTAAATATTAATTAACTATCAATTTACCATCTATTAATGATTGTTATTATAAAGTGTCTACCCTCTAACTTAGTTAGCAACTATGGTTTTGGGAAACGCACCCCTGAGCTGTTAATAGTGACCTCTTTCAATATGCTAACAGTAAAATGGTAAAATGTACTTCACAGGTAATTTCTGATTTTTTTTTTTTTTTTTTTTTCAGCTAAACCATAAACTTAATCCTCAACATCAACAGATGCATCAGTTCTCAGTGCTGATGTTTCCTCTATATAGCCAAGGTACCACAAGCTCTATAATTATAGCTGATATCCTGCACAGCCCAGAGTTTAAACTGATAAGTGTGTGCTGTCATATTATTAGAAAAAAACAGTGCAAATCACTATTGAATTCCCACCAAACTATTTTTTTCAAGCAATATTTGTACTGTAAACCTTTTTTTATTTATATAAACTGTGGGTGAACTTAAACTGTATGGCTATGCTGTGGTTACTGTAGGCTTTGCATGCGTGCGGGGGGCCTCTATGTCCATTTTGCTTGGGGCCCCCAAATTCCTTCAAACGGCCCTGCATATTCACCCAATAGAAAATACATTCCCTTAAAAGCATTAGCTTTTTTCCTTACACAACACTGAAATACTGAACAGTTTTTAAAAATAAACATTTAAAAACCTTTTAACATTAATAGCACAGATCCAGCTGACTTATACAAAAAGCTATGCTGAACCCAATACACAAACTAAAACTTCAGACTGCAGCTGGTTGTTTTCAAATATTTGAAACTTTAATACAGTATACGTTGACCCCATTATTTGAACAATATTCAGCATTAAATGTATTCAGTCCAACAAAAGTAAATGTATCAAATTTGGTTTGCATGTCAACAGAAAAAAAAAAAAAAAAAGAATTCCAATACGATTCTCGGGTGGGGCATGGACATGGTTTACAAATTATACCTCAGGAGCTTGTTTCCGATAACGTGGACTATTGTAGAGGCTTGATCTGGTTTGATCTTCATCACTACCCTCTGATGGAACTCAAAGGAATACTTCATGGCTTGTGGATACTCAAGGTTAATGCAGTAGATGATCCCCAAAAGCATGGCAAAGCTGGATGGCACATCCTTGAAGTTGTGAAGCACAACAGTGAACTCAACCACAACTGCCACATTGAACATTGAAGACCTCATGTGGAAAGGCATCCTGGTTGTCACCTTCATAGCCTATCAACAGGCCAAGTTGCATCCCTTCCATGGCTGCAGCCAGAGTCTCACCATGGGCCTTAAAAAGCAGAAAAAAATTGTGTGAATGTTTGGGTCAAGAAGTACATGCTCTGCAAAGCTACTTAAGTCTCATTGATCATAAACCTTTTTTTCAGGCTAATAAAATATTCTTCTTGGGCTTTCAGCTGTGTCTTTACTTGTTTGTAGGTGCAATGTTGGAAGGTTACTGTGAGGGTGAAAACTTAGTGTTTTCTCAGATCTGGGCAAATGTATGTTTCACTGGGTCCTCTCCCCATTACTATTGTACCCCTCCTTTCTCCTCCACCAACATCATTTTACCTCCTCCTCCTATCTCCTCCTCCTTGTCCCTCCTCCCATCACCACTATTCCACTCAACCCTAGTCCTCCCCATCACTATTCTGCCCCTCACTCCTCCCTGCATCATAACTATTTTGCTGCCACAGGACTTTATCAACACCCATGAGTCTAAACCAATCTCTGTGTTAAAGGTTGTGTGTGTGTGTGTGTGTGTGTGTGTGTGTGTGCGTGCTAAAGTGTATATGTGGGTGGGTGCGTTCGTATATGGGCTGTTATGCATGACAGAAAAATGTCTTACGTCACACATCCTGATGATGTCTGATGGCTCTTCTTTTAGGTAGTGTGGCAGACCCAGCAGAGCAGCAGTCCTTCTCCTTTCGTTTGTGTCCTACAAAACAAAAATAAGCAGTGTAGAGATTTTTTTGCAAACATCTGGTGCCCAATTGTACAATTCTCAGCTCGTCTACTCGCGTCTTTCTTCAGAAAGTCCAAAATGGCTTTCAGTGCAGGCTCCTTTGCCAACTTTGTCGCAGCTTTGTACACTTCCAGCAGCCTTGGTGACAGGCCATCAAGTCCGTCGAGGAACATGTCTTATGTCACACATCCTGATGATGTCTGATGGCTCTTCTTTTAGGTAGTGTGGCAGACCCAGCTGAGCAGCAGTCCTTCTCCTTTCGTTTGTGAACTACAAAACAAAAATAAGCAGTGTAGAGTTTTATTGCAAACATCTGGTGCCCAATTTTACAATTCTCAGCTCGTCTACTCACGTCTTCCTTCAGAAAGTCCAAAATGGCTTTCAGAGCAGGTTTCTTTTCCAACTTGGTCGCAGCTTCATACACTTCCAGCAGCCTTGGTGCCAGGTCATCAAGTCCGTTGAGGAACGACTCGAGAAGGTTTGTGCTTACGACTCTTTAGAACTCTGCCCAAACCTGAGACAAAAAAAAAAAGGTTAAGAAATTAGAGAAAAGATTTTCAAAGCATAGTGTCACAATTTAATAAACTATGGTTGTCTGTTGTCAAAGGCTTTAATCCACTCAGTAATACTAAACACAATTCTCTCACTTATCTGCATGCACATTCACGTCACAATTCAGACTAAAAAATAATCTCTGAATGGACCACAGTACAGTATCAGACATCTCTCTAGTACTTCCAGGACAGAAGCTCATACATTGATATCCATTCACTGGATTAAGTGATTAATCTTAGGCTGAGTGTTGTCTATTGTAATACTTGTCTTTCACAGAACATGGCCGGCCATCTAGCTATGACATCCCCAATGAGAGGTTGATCCCCTACGATCTCATTTCTGCACTTGGAGAACGTGGCAGACATCAGCTCATCTACTGTATCTGGTGGTGATCTGGGTCTTTTTTCAGCACTTCCACCTGAATTGGACAGCACAAGCACAAATGACATATACTAAGACAAAATATTAAGCTTTACAGACACAAAAGCAAAGTGTAGGTAGTTAGTATAATATAAGCAGGTATGCATGCAGTAATATTAGACAGGTATGATGTGTATGTGTGATATACATCCATCATCCTCCGATTTTCTTCCATGTCTTCATCACTTAGTCCTTCAGGGGGACCTGGGCAGTAGTGGACCTTGCCCTTCTTTGACTTCTTCAAACGTGGTCCCTTGGCTTCTTCTCCTTTTCCTTTGTTGATCCTTACCTCTGGGGATCCAGCTGCACTTAACTTCTGTCGATAGTTTCCAAGCTTAAACTTCAGGCTGTGGAACCAGCCATTCCAACCATTTCCAGACCTTGGCTCTTTTAGACTGGGATGCTTCTCTACAAGTGCTTTGGCAAATCTTATAGTGTTGCCTCTCAGGATAAGGACTAATCTGCAAGTGTGTCCAGTATATCAGTTATATCCAGTATATCAGTTTTCATACCTTTGGGAATCGCCAGTACAAATACATCTTTTGCATATATTCCATTTGCTTCTTGCAGCGTGAGTTCAACATCATGTGAGAACTCTGGAATCGGGAAGGGCTCAGGCCAGTGCTGGGAGTCAGATTCCCCACTACTGAGAGATGGTAGGCTGGCTGTATCCAATGTGGAATCAGAGCAAGCTGCATCAGCTGTGAACAAAACTTTCAATGTTGCTCTCTCCTCAGGAAGGTCTCGGATGTCGTCAAATTGGTCAGCTGATCCTTGAACGCAGGGTCCTCAAATTGTAAAATAAATCCACCTCTCAGGCCAAGGTTTGCACGCAATACCTGGCACAGTGCATCAACACTTCGGGGGGTGATTTAGATGGAAATGCGCCTGATTTCCCGTCTCAGAGAGGATAACTCGCAGCAGCATCGTGGATTCTGCCTGAAATTTGAAAAGAAAAACGGTTTAATTCATATACATACAAAAATGGTTACTACTGAAAATATTTGGAAAACACTTCAAGAGGGTTAATTCTTTTGGATCAGGCTGTTAAATTTTAATTTGCAGGACAGCCAACACCTGGGTTGCTCCAAGAGATTTAGGAAACATTGCAAGATGTTTAATTATTCTACATCAGGGTAGAAAAACACAAACTTACAACAGCCTTTATTCAGCAAGAATATTCTAGGAGTGGTTAACAGGTGACCCTGGACAAGGTATGACACAAGTGGCATGTAGTCATTGAGATACGCGGGTTTCACCAAGAGACACTCAGCAGGACTTTTCTACACAAGATGGTAACTCATGACCAGCCAGCACAATGCATATTTCCAAAGTTGGGTAGTCCACTTGTACTTCCAACAGAAAGTATCATTCCCTTTGAATACTGTGTTCCATTTAAGAAGACTTTAGGGGTCGGTCCAACTGGCATCACTGAATCTATTCAAGATTGCTTGTCTAAGACCACCATCTAAGACTCCCAGGCAAACATCAGTCACTTTTGCTGTCTCAATCTCAGGCTTGAAAATGCTGGGCATTTCAAGATAATATGCCAACATAAATTGGTGTCTTGAGGCAAGGGTAAGCAGAATTTTTTTTAAGTTATTGGCATCACACACTACGTTCTTAAAGAAAGAATGCTTAGTCTCAAATGTGATTGTCTAACACTCTATTAAGCATCCATATCTTTTAATAAGGCAAGGATAATGTTCAATAAAGTGATGTTTGGGGCACAATTTGTAATCCGGGAAAACTGTCAGTAGTAACTGTCTATGATCCAATATTTTGGTCTGCAAATAACACAGTGAGTCTTTAGTGTGATATGGAGTCACTAAGAGCTCAACCAAATCTTTCAGCTCAAGGATTACTTCCCATGTTTGATACCCTTCTGGAACACGGTGGCTGATGATGAGGGTAAGGAAACGCATAAGATTCCAATTTTCGTGGCCGTTGCCACCTACAGTTCCACTCTTTTGAATAATTAAAGGAATTTTCTGAGGACAATTTGTATTTTCTGAGAATTTAAAAGGAAAGCTCTGTATTTCACTATTAAGCTCTTCTAATGTGAAATACTTCTTTGAAATCATATCTGCAAGGCACTGGCTTAGTTCTACAGGCACAATCCCTTCCAGCACATTGTGTAAAAATCAGGTGGAAAGCCTGTCTATGTGTGAAAACCTGTCAGGCTGTTGAGAGGGCAGTCTCATAACACACCATCAACAGATGCAAGGTCCCTCTGCTTCAAGACACTTGCAGCTTCATCAAATGATTCTGGTGACCTCAAAACAAAGTTCCCAGTTCTAACATCACACGTTTGTATGTCTTGACGACTAGCTAGACAAACCTACAAAACTTCTTAACACTTAAAGACTCTTGGAGTCCACTTAAGGAATGTGCTGCCAAGTTGTCAGCAGCAACGAACAAGATGTTGCCTTTAACATTACACCCTAGTTTCTCTACGAACACACCTACTGTTTCAAGACATTTTAATATCTTAAATCAGTGGCTTCAAAACACGATCATAACCACAAAATGCTCAGCCTTGCACAGTAAAGCAAGGTAGATTGATGACAATGCTGACTTGTATCTAGTGTGTAAATTGCCAATAACCCAATACACACCACAGACTTTTTTTGATGTGCCCAAGGGATTGCAGATTTCAAAGTCATCAATATACAAAGTAATAGCTACACTTAGTTCTTGACCTGAGAGGATTCCATTCGATTTATATAATTCACCATTTAGAAAAGACTTGTAGTAGCCAGACTGTTCAACAGGTTTATTTTTCCCAAGGGCTTGCAGTACCTCTTCTTTTTTAAGAAGATCTGAAAGTAACTTTAGAATAGGGATATAGATAACAGTATGAAACTTGTCTGTTCAAAAGATTTTCGACAGGTTCAATGACAAGTTATTTTTGTAATTTAACTGTCTTTTGTAGTCTGTGCCTAAAGATCCTTCTCTTGAAAGTAAATTAGGGAGGTTAGCACTTTGAAATAGTTCGGTCAAGGATGTCAAACATTCCTCAGATTCGCAGTTATGCTTCTCCAAAACATTCTCAATTGACTCCCTAGTTATTTGTCCAGCACATTTTCCAATATCAGACAAATCATCCACAATTTCTTGAATTGCAGACTTTGACACATGAAGGACAGCTTGCAATTGAAGGAAAAGGGAAGCAATTCTGACTTTTGTGTAGGCTGAGAGTCAGGTTCAGTCACTGAAATCTGGCGACTCTAAATCAAAGCTATTCTGTTCATCATTGACAGAAACTTGACTTTGACAATGAATAATAAGTTCAGGTTTGAAATTATTTTATGTAGAAGACTGATGATATCGGCTTCTGTGAGCAGAAAAGGTCGAGGCTAATCTAGATGTAGCGCGAAGTCGGCAATCAGCCTTCTGTTTTCAGCAAGTGCTCTGTGTGTGTGTCAGTCGCTGTTTGTGTGTCTTATTTAGAGTCTTTTGTCCACTGATAAACTCCACTGTCAAAGCTTCAATCAAAAGAAGTTTATGGCGAGAGCAGGCAGCGTTCGGGCTGTGTGTTTTCCCTGCCATAGAAAAAAAAGTTAGAGACACACGCAGCTTGTTTGTAGTCTGCTTGAGAGTGAAGCGCACAATGTCAGCTCTCGAGGGAGTTGACGGCTGCGATGTGTGCGTTTTGCTTCACTCTCAGAAGGCTCTCTTTGAGGAGGGAGCCTTCACTTGCATTTCTCGCGGTGCCAGCCCCGCTTTCGCCGTGGCGGAGTGGTGTTTGTGCTCACGGGTTTCGCTTTCGGATCTGCTGGAAGGAATGTAAGACGGACAAGCCCCTATCTTCTTCCTTAACCACCAGATCTGGCGCCCGCTCTCGGGGGTGTGGAAGCCTTTTGCGGTACTTCCTCCCCGATGAGAGGGCGCGACGCGCTCCTGTCTTTCTCTGAGGAGATTGATGTTGAAGGCGTCGATGAGCTCACCAGTCGCACAAGCACCAGCTACACAAGCATATTATACCTAATATTATAATAAGCAGCATTAATGAAGAGTGGATCTCGTGCAATTGGCTCTCAGGGGGGCTGATTGTGTTTTTTTCGCTGTTAAGCACTCCAGCCAGGCACGCTCCTAGGAGTGTGTCCGTGCATGCAATCTTGCTATTGCAGTCGCGCTGCTGCTAAGGCATGGCATTCATTCTTGGGAATCGCACATGAACTGGTGAAGGGTTGGAGACAGGTAATCCTATCTCCACCCATGTTCACTAGATCTAGAGCTCATTCCCGAGGCTTGGAAGCCCACGCTGTGGTTTCTTCGCCCTCTGATACAGAGCATGCTGCTGCTGCATGCTATCTCGCCGGGTACGCTCCGAGGAGTGTGTGAATGCGCATGCAATCTTGCTGGTGCGGCGCACTGCTGCTGAGGCACGGCGGTGACCACGATTGCAGGAATTGCAATTTTCCCCCCAAAATAAAATACAAATTCTTACTGGCCCAAAACTTTTAAACAGTAGTGTTTAATGATACAAAAGCTTTAGATTTCAGATAAATGCTGTTCTTTTGAAACTTTTTATTCATCAAACACACAACTGTTTTAAACATTGATCAGTCATAAATAATTTCTGAAGGGTCATGTGACACTGAAGACTGGACTAATGATGCTGAAAATTCAGTTTTGATCACAAGACTAATTTACAGTTTAAAATATATTAAAAACAGCTGTTTTAAATTGGAATAATATTTCACAATATAACTGTTTTTGTTTGTATTTTTAATCTACTAAATGCAGGCTTGGTGAGCAGGAGATAACATTATTACTTCTTTTAAAAACATAAAAAAATCAGACTGATCCCAAAATTTTTAATGTTAGTGTATTTGGCCTTGACATATGGTCTATCAGAAATGGTGTTTTCTACAATGAAAACTGGTATCGTCTCAGATAAAGCTTTATCAACCGTCTCTGACTGAACTAAAAGACTGAACTGCTAGCAAACGTGTTCTAGCTAACATTAACAGTTGTATCAACGCACTTTCTTAATATCTACAAAACACGAACACTTACCAATAGCGAACTTGTTCACACCAACTCGGAAAAATGAGGCACCCGGATGACTGAAGTTTGACTACTTGCTGGCGGGTAAACTTGTTCGTCTCGAGGCCTGGCTTCGTCGGTAGTTCCCCGCACATGCGCAAAGAGCTGTCCTCCAATCAATCTGCAACATGCCAAAAACTTGTACCCCACTCATTTTTAAAATGGCAAGTTCATTCAAGCACCTGGAATGTGTGATTCATTGAAGTAACTTATGAACCTAAATTGAAAGATTGAAAACTCAAACATTTGAGTTGAAATTTCTAAATGTCTGATTTAATGACATATATAAGTTATCATATCTTTTTGATCAGATATTTTTTTACAGTGCATGTCTTCAGTCACTTTGCCGTGTGCCTTGCAAGGACAAAAAACTCGCCTTCATCTTCTCCTTGTATCCTGGTGTCATGTCCCAAGGGGTTCAAGTTGAGACTTGGTCAGCCTCTCAGGACAAACTAGACATCACCTTCTCCTTCCCCTGAGGTGAGGAGCGGTCAGAGTCCATCTACAGTTAGTGACGATGACACAGGTGAAACTTATTTAGTTACTGTATTGAAGACTCACAAGTGAAATTGAAAATACGGTTGTGTGTGTAGGCGTGGCTTTCTGCCGTGATCCAGTCCTAAAGAAAACGTGAAGAAGTACGGGGTGAGACAGAAACATTAACACTTAACTTTTGTAATTCAGATCCATAGTGAATAAATCAGTTGTGCTCACACACACACCTCCTTGAATCATTTTAATTCAATTCAATTCAAGTTTATTTGTATAGCGCTTTTTACAAAATAAATCGTTACAAAGCAACTTTACAGAAAATTATGTTTCTACAATATTTAGCAGTAGCTAGTAGTTTGTGCACATTTGACAGGATTTTTAGAAAAAATAATAATAATAATACAAGACGTAGTCAGCTAGACGATGAACTATCAATATTATTAAGTTATTATATGATTCAGTCACACATTTAGCAATAATTGTTAGTTCTGTTTGTTGATTCAAGGTTAGCATCATCTGGGGTCCTCTGAGGGTCAGCATCATCTCTTCTCAGGTGTTCTGGATCCAGACTGGAGCTTGTTTAAATCCTAGTTACCACGGGATGTAAATCCCGTGGCGAAACATAGAAACAAAATACAGACATCATTAGCATAGCTGCTGATCCAACAAAGTAAAATTAGTTTAACCCAAGCTAATGAATAAAAATGCAACTTTGAACAGATGCAACTACACTCACAATTAAAAAGAAACATTATTCGAATGCTTGGCGAAAGAGATGTGTTTTTAATCTAGATTTAAACAGAGAGAGTGTGTCTGAACCCCGAACATTATCAGGAAGGCTATTCCAGAGTTTGGGAGCCAAATGTGAGAAAGCTCTACCTCCTTTAGTGGACTTTGCTATCCTAGGAACGACCAAAAGTCCAGCGTTTTGTGACCTTAGGGTGCGTGATGGGTTGTAGCGTGGTAGAAGGCTAGTTAGGTACGCTGGAGCTAAACCATTTAGGGCCTTATAGTATAGTATAGTAATGATAATTTGTAACTGATACGGAACTTAATAGGTAGCCAGTGCAGAGACTGTAAAATTGGGGTAATATGATCATATTTTCTTGACCTCATAAGGACTCTAGCTGCTGCATTTTGGACGACCTGTAGCTTGTTTATTGAAGAAGCAGGACAACCACCTAGTAGTGCATTACAATAGTCCAGTCTAGAGGTCATGAATGCATGAACTAGCTTTTCTGCATCAGAAACAGATAACATGTTTCGTAGCTTGGCAATGTTTCTAAGATGGAAGAATGCAGTTTTTGTAACATTGGAAATATGATTTTCAAAAGACAAATTGCTGTCTAATATAACACCCAGATTTCTGACTGTAGAGGAAGTAACAGTAAAGTGAAAGTGAAAGTGAAGTGACATTCAGCCAAGTATGGTGACCCATACTCAGAATTTGTGCTCTGCATTTAACCCATCCGAAATGCACACACACAGAGCAGTGAACACACACACACACTGTGAGCACACACCCAGAGCAGTGGGCAGCCATTTATGCTGCGGCGCCCGGGGAGCAGTTGGGGGTTCGATGCCTTGCTCAAGGGCACCTAAGTCGTGGTATTGAAGGTGGAGAGAGAGCTGTTCATGCACTCCCCCCACCCACAATTCCGTCCGGCCCGAGACTAGAACTCACAACCCTTCGATTGGGAGTCCAACCCTCTAACCATTAGGCCACGACTTCCCCGTACATCCGTCTAGTTGCAGATTGTAATCTACAAGATTCTGTGTAGTGTTTTTTGGTCCAATAATTAATATCTCTGTCTTATCCGAATTTAATTGGAGAAAATTGTGTGTCATCCAATCTTTTACATTTTTAACACACTCTGTTAGCTTAGATAATTGGGAAGTTTCATCTGGTCTCGTTGAGATATATAGCTGAGTATCATCAGCATAACAGTGGAAGCTAATTCCGTATTTTCTAATAATATTACCAAGGGGCAACATATATATTGAAAATAGAAGGGGACCTAGGACGGATCCTTGTGGCACTCCATATTTTACTGATGATAAATGAGATGACTCCCCATTTAAGTAAACAAAATGGTAGCGATCGGACAGGTAGGATCTAAACCATCTTAGAGCCTGCCCTTGAATACCTGTATAGTTTTGTAATCGATCTATGAGTATGTCATGATCTATGGTGTCGAACGCAGCACTAAGATCAAGTAAGACTAGAAATGAGATGCAGCCTTGGTCTGACGCAAGGAGCAGGTCATTTGTAATTTTAACAAGTGCAGTTTCTGTGCTATGGTGGGGCCTAAAACCTGACTGAAATTCTTCATACATATCATTTTTATGCAGGAAGGTGCTCAATTGAGCAGACACAACTTTCTCTAAAATTTTAGACATAAATGGAAGATTTGAAATAGGCCTATAATTTGCCAGTACACTAGGATCTAGTTTTGGTTTCTTAATAAGAGGCTTGATAACCGCCAGCTTGAATGGTTTTGGGACGTGTCCTAAAGTTAACGACGAGTTTATGATATTGAGAAGCGTTTCTTCTGCTACAGGTAACAGCTCTTTCAGTAATTTAGTGGGTACAGGATCTAATAAACATGTTGTTGGTTTAGATACAGTGATAAGTTTATTTAGCTCTTCCTGTCCTATGGTTGTAAAGCGCTGCAGTTTATCTTTGGGTGCGATGGATGAAACTGAAGTGTTAGACGCTGTAGAATCTACATTCGCTATTGTATTTCTAATGTTATCTATTTTATCAGTGAAGAAATTCATAAAGTCATTACTATTTAACGTTGGTGGAATATTTGAATCAGGTGGCATCTGGTAATTTGTTAACTTAGCCACTGTGCTAAATAAAAACCTAGGATTGTTTTGGTTATTTTCAATGAGTTTGTGTATATGCTCTGCCCTAGCAGTTTTTAGAGCCTGTCTATAGCTGGACATACTGTTTTTCCATGCAATTCTAAAAACTTCTAAGTTAGTTTTTCTCCATTTGCGTTCAAGACTACGAGTTAATTTCTTGAGAGAGTGAGTATTACTGTTATACCATGGTACAGTACGTTTTTCTCTAACTTTTTTCAATTTGATTGGGGCAACAGCTTCTAATGTATTAGAGAAAATAGTGCCCATGTTGTCAGTAATTTCGTCTAATTCGTGTGTATTTTTGGGTACAATTAGCAGTTGAGATAGATCAGGCAGGTTATTTGCGAATCTTTCTTTGGTGGCTGGAACAATAGTTCTGCCCAGACGGTAACGCTGCGACATATAGTTAATATCAGTTATACGCAGCATGCACGATACAAGGAAATGGTCTGTAATATCATCACTTTGAGGTACAATATCTATAGTAGTAAGATCGATTCCATGCGATATAATTAAATCTAGTGTATGATTAAAACGATGAGTGGGCCCGGTGACATTTCGCTTGACTCCAAAGGAGTTTATTAGGTCAGTAAACGCAAGTCCTAATGTATCATTTGCATTATCAACGTGAACATTAAAATCTCCCATGATTAGCGCCTTATCAACTGTAACTAGAAGGTCTGAGAGGAAATCTGCAAATTCTTTCAGGAATTCTGTATACGGCCCTGGTGGTCTATACACAGTAGCCAGAGCAAGAGATACATTAGATTTCTTTTGCATGTCTGACAGAGTAACATTTAGCAGAAGTATTTCAAAAGAGTTAAACCTGTATCCTGTTTTCTGGGTAACATTGAGAATATCACTATATATTGTTGCAACACCCCCGCCACGACCAGTCTGACGGGGCTCATGCTTATAACAGTAGTTTGGTGGAGTAGACTCATTTAGACCAAAATAATCATTTGGTTTTAGCCAGG
The DNA here is from genome assembly GCF_003368295.1 of Carassius auratus. Lineage (NCBI taxonomy): Eukaryota > Metazoa > Chordata > Actinopteri > Cypriniformes > Cyprinidae > Carassius > Carassius auratus. Next base: position 16,979,087 of record NC_039285.1, read on the forward strand.
TTTCAGTCAAGCAGAGTAAATCAAAACTATTATCTGTGATCATTTCATTTACAATAACTGCTTTTGGTGCGAGTGATCTAATATTTATGAGCCCAAACTTTAACAATTGTTTTTGTTCATTTACTTTACATTTTTCTGGTTTAATTACGATAAGATTTTTTCTAGATCCTACATTATATTTATATTTTGACCTCACTTATATTTGACCTTATATTTTACTTAATTTATCTCCCTACTTAGGTGCCTAACTAACACTCTTTTTTTTTCAAATTGTCATGATTTGGTTTACACTTGCATTTGATTTTTATTGAACACCTGATCTATTTTTTCCATGAATCAGGACAACACAGTTGAAAGGTGGAGAGAAATTCCCATTCGCTGCCTTATAGTCTATCTTGGCGAGCAGGAGGAGGGCCTTTTCAAACAGTACCGCATAAGTAATTGAGTTTACTTTTGTTTGAACTGGATGTCTCTGTAGGCTTTCCATGTGGAGATATGGCCATTTCAATCCCGTGCACCAGCCTCCTGTGGGTTAGGCTTTGAAGTACATAGTCACCCTTCATTCCCTTATGCACGTCACCCTGAAGAGCTTGAGCCATGTATTTTATACATCCTAACATCTTTTAATCTATTCTGCAAGGATGTGGAGGAGCTCGTCGCAGACTTTGCGATACATGTGATGAAGATTGCCATCATCGATGCTTTCTTTGGCTGGATATTTTTCCTGGAGTTAGTCAGGAGTATGAGCAGTCTTATATTGATGAGAGAAGAGATAATGATGTAAGTACTGCCAAAGTTTATTGAAAGAAGCTTTGCTCATTTGATGTTGAAATTAGTGCCTTGAATGTACAGCCACCTATAATTTTTTGATAATTTTTATGTGTAGAAGTCAAAGGATGGTGATTCATGCACAGGGTTTTACTTAATTTTATAACACTGTTCCTCCTCAAAGCTTCTGGATACGTTTTGTGTCTTAGGAGAATGTAGCCTACAAATGATGCTGTTTGCACTAAGGATTTAGTGCTAAACAAATAAATCTAAAATAAATCTATTAACCTTTCAGAATGTGTTCATCATCTTCTAAGGCACCCTCAAACAAACAAACACACACACCATCCTTATCTTCCTCAGATATTCAAAAAATTCCCTCCTGGAAAACACAGGAAAGTGTCTTTATTAAAGGTCAGGGCTCAACTTAATTATTAAGTTCATGTTACTTAGAAATGCATTTTACTGTGGCCTAAAGACTTATTCACCTTACTTAAAACATTATGTTGGATCAACGTAATTACTAACATTCATGTTGAAAATTATTAAGTTCATGTTACTTAGCAATGCGTTTTATTGTAGCCTAAAAAGTAATTCACCATTCTCAAAACATCGCTTTGAATGAATGTTATTTTGCCAGTAGTCTTAAAATAAAAATTATATTGGAAAACTTTAACACTTTTTTTTGTTGACCTAATGTTTTAATTTTTTTGAGTGTAGCGGCCTATTCTCCTGTTAGGCTGAAGTGGGCCCATTGGGCCTATTTTTTCATTGATATTGTCATGGGGGAGCGGTTAGTGTTAGCTGCGAAAGCAGTTATCTCGGGAGCATGTCCCTAGGACATTGGGTGGTCGTCTATTTGGCCTCACAAACCTACTGGTTTTCAGTGTATAAGAACCCACCGCAGAACCTGCATGAACACCAGAGTTTTAGTGAGACAGGTGAGGTTTTGTAAGGCAGGTAAATGTAGAGGTGTGCATTGGTTTGCTTCATGTTTATGATGTGCACTATTTTGAATCACTTCACTTTACAGTTATAGTTATACCACAACAAATTCTGGCATCGGCATCGGCGAGTACATGAACCCATATACCGATCCGATACCATTTTCTTAAACAAGACCTAGTTATGACCGCTAGCTTTGCTTAACCGCTGTACGGTTGTTCTACGCTGCTCAGAATGCATTGCAAACACAGGAAGTTGTGCTGTGTTGCCACAAGAAACCCCTGTTTAGGGTGGCGAAGAAATGAAAACGCATTAACAGCACTGATCTATATATGACTGGAGCACTCATCACATTCTAAACTGCCAACAGACAGTGAAGCCGCTTCTATATTGTAGATCAGAGGTTAGCAGTATATACGCTGTTTAGCAGTATTTCAGACTGGACCAACCAGACAGTAAAACGGCGACTAGGGATGCCACAAGTACTGGCACTTCACTACCAAGTCAGTGCTGAAAATTTAAAAATGTGTTGATACCAGCATCTCTTTAGTACCGGTAGTAAGTTACCGACTCCCGAGTATATTCGGTACCCGCAGCTGTGATCAGTCGCTTCCGTGTTAGTCTAAGCGCAGGGCTCCGGACTGTAGCCGATATATATACTAGTGTCTGTGAATATTAAACTGCAAAATACTATTTAAATATTACTCCTGCAAATTCTACATCTCTGTGGGTGACGGGCATAGATGCGTGGGAGCTCGCTGTTTTGTAGTCTCTGCCTTGTGACACTTTATGAGGACACAAACGCATAAACCGTCACTTCATGAGAATTTACCATTTAATTTGAGAGAACTGTCATATCATAAACACAGACACTCAAAGATCTTCATGGCAACCCATCAAAATAAATGTTAACGTGAGTAAATTGACAATATATTAAGCTACTGTTGTAGACTACAGTAGATTTAGCTATGTCTCTATTAATAATAATAATAATTATGCCTAGAAGGTTTCTTGTTTTTTACTTGTTTTGTTGTAAAGAGATTATCTATATAATTTTTTGTTGCAAATTATTTGTTGCAGTTTTTTTTATACAGTTATATTGTAAAACTGAAATACCTTTTTTAGTTTGCAGTGTTAATAAATAATATTACTGTCAAATTCATAAAATTCATAGTCAGATAATAAAAATACTGTAATAAATACAGTAGTTCACCATGTATTTGTTCATGTTTTATAAAGGGGTAAGTCTGAATCACACCATAAAATAATTCTAGCAATTTACACAGGGCTAGTAGTATATACAGCTGTATATACAGATACACACCCAGGTATCGGATCAGTACTTGGTATCGGACGATACCCTGAGCCCAGGTATCGGAATGGGTATCAGGAAGAGAAAAAGGGTATCGGAACATCTCTACTTCACAGTGCATTTCCCAAAGAACATTTCATTTATTGCGTATTTTGGCTTCTGTGATTATTTTGCATTTTGCTGTTGGCTGGATTTGGCTGGACACAGTCTTTTGTGCTTAAGTGTTTTCTTTTTTATTTTGACTGCATGTTTTTTTGCTCTCGTTATGGAGTTTAGTCTAGAGGACTTTGTGGCTCACCCAAATTTAGAAGAATTTGAACAATGCACTGAAAATAAAATGATCTCCATTGCTGCTCATTTTAAAGTTCCTATTTCAAAACAAGATAAAAACAAGATATTAAGCATCAATTTCACACTGCCTTAGCTGAAAGAAAGTTTCTCCCTCCTATCAGCACTGTCCCTTCACATGCTGTTACGCACACCGATCCTGAGCTGCATAAACTTTTGTAAACTGAGTTATAGGTGGAAATCTGACATTTAGATCTTAAGGAAAAAGAGCTCCAGCATGAGTTTGAGCTGCTCAAATTTGAAATGGAGGAGACAGGAAGACGTGAATCAATCCGAGCTAGACAGTTGAGCAGGGATTCTGCTATGGACATACATTTTGATGTTAATAAATGCATTCGTTTAATCCCACCTTTTTCAGACAGAGATGTTGACAAATATTTTGTACTGTTTGAGCAAATAGCAATGAGCTTAAAGGGGCCTACAATGGTTTGGCCTCTCCTTCTGCAGTGTATTTATGGGTAAAACCCAGGAAGCATATGCTTCTCTTTTGCCTGAGGCAAGTTTAGATTATGACCAGGGGAAGTTTGCAGTTTTAAGGTCTTATGAGTTGGTTCCTGAGGCTTTTAGGCAGAAGTTTCAACATTATAAGAAAGCCGAGGGCCAAAGTTATGCTGAATTTGGTCGTGAGAAAATCATATTGTTTGTTCGTTGGTGTTCTGCACAAAAGGTGCAAAGAACTTTAAGCAGCTTTGCGATTTAATTCTCATGGAGGAATTAAAAAATTGTCTACCAGACTAAATTGCAACATACTTAAATGAACAAAAAGTCACTAATATGTCTGCTGCTGCTATATTAGCTGCTGAATATGTTATGATACACAAATCGAGCTTTTCCTTTGTTGCAGCAAGGTCCTGTTACACACCCTCAATTTAGTGAGCATGTCAGTCCTAAAGACAGTACAACTAAGGCAAGGCCTGCGTGTGCTTACTGTAAAAAGCATGGCCATCTAATAAACAGCTGTTTTCTGTTGAATAAAAAGAAGCCTAAAGCAGTTGTTAGTCAAAAAATCTACATTACCACAGGCCCCTCAATCTGAACATACCTGAGAGCTGCATAAAGGTCCCAGTAACAATTTTGTGTGATTACTGCTGCTTCTAGATCCTGAAATGGAGTCCAAGTTATCACCCGAGATTAGCCACATCATGTGTCTTCCTCCTACAACCTCTAATACCATGGTGTCATGCAAGAGCCAAAGGAGCAATTGGATAGCTTTGGTGGCGCACAGATGTCTCGGAAACATTTGATTTTAGAACAGAAGCATGGTCCGTCTCTCTCCTCTTTATTTGAATTAGTTGTTTATGAGGATGAGTTTGCAGATATGGCTTCTGGCTATTTTTTAAAAATGATGTCCTGCTGCGTAAGTGGACACCATCTTATGCTTCCACACAGGACAACTGGAGAGTTGTCACACAGGTTGTTGTTCCAAACCATTTTCGAAACGAAATACTCAGTCTGGCACAATCCTTTATCTGGACATCTAGGTATTACCAAAACCTACAGGCGTATCTTGCGGCAATTTTTACTTGTCAAACCTTTGGAAAGTCCCACCATACCCTTTATACCATATTCCAGCTGTTGATTCACCATTGATCACGTTAATGTTGATTGTGTTGGTCCGTTGCCCCGTACTAAATCTGGTAACCAGTTCTTATTGACCATTAAGTGTGCTTCAACACGGTTTCCTGAAGCTTTACCTATGTGAAAAATCACTGCACCTGCAGTTGTAAAGGGACTCGTTAAGTTTTTCTCATTGTTTGGACTCCCTAAGGTTATTCAGAAAGACCATTGGACAAACTTTTTCTCATGTGTTTGCACAGGTGGTCGATTAGCCGAACATCACCCATTGTTTTTCAAGCACTTCCAATCCGGAAAGTCAGGGTACACTTGAAAGGTTTCATCAAACTCTTAAATCTATGCTTCGTGCCTATTGCCTTCAAAATGAAAAATAATGGGATGATGGTGTACATCTTCTGCTATTGTGGCTCAGGAAGCTGTGCAGTAATTAACTGGTTTTAGTCCAGCAGATTTAGTGTTTGCTCATAATGTACATCGTCCTGTAAGACTGCTTCGGGAGAATTGGTTGAATGAGTCTCAACTGAAAAATCTGCTTGATTATGTCAGCTCCTTTCATTTAAAGTTAAATCGTGCTTGTGAATTGGCTACACAACACTTGTCTGCTGCTCAGTCTAAGATGGAAGGCTGGTTTGATAAAAAGACAGTGGTCAGACAGTTTAAGCCTGCGAATAAAGTTTCGTTGTATTTGGCCATTACTGGGTCCAGCCTTCAGGCACGTTACAGCGGCCCTTATGTCATAGAAAAGAGAGTTTTAAACCTTATTATGTTAATAACTGCTGGCACTTGCTTGGAATGAACAGAAAATATCTGAACCTCGTGTTCATTTGTGCCCTCAGTCATGTGGCTCGAACATGATCACATACACACAGGTCGTCTTCTATAGTACCACACCAGTGGTGTAGTCAGGGCCATACGCAAGTATACCCACTTGTCTGTATACCTCACAAGTCTGTAATGTACTATAATGAATCGTTTCCCTTTAATGGTGTACCAAACAGTTGTGAAACTAGTGATTCTTTTTGTAATTGGTGCATTATCAGTTCTGTCATTTCACATTTCCCCGCCCATCATCTACTGAGTGCGCGTGTCCACTGCAGTGAGAGAACTCCGCTCAAATGCCATCGGGAGCACTGGGACATTTCTGGACCAGTTGAGTTGAGAGCTGATCGCCGAAAGCAAGGGAAACCTCCCCCATATTAGGCACTGTTTCTAATTACACCAAACTTACAAAAAAGTGTGAAGTAGCGCTACACACTGCATCCGCCAGCTGCATGCAAGAGCAGAGTCTCCAGCACAGCACTGTGTTTGCGTTACAATGTAAAGTGATAATTCGCTTCATCCATTCAGATGTGACACATAATTATTGATCCTGTCGTGTCGTGTGATGCATGAGAACATTAAGGTTCTGTAGTGATGCTGGCAGAAAACACCCACAATGTTAACTGCATGAAGAGGTAAACTAGAAAACGCCAACAAGGCATGTCAATTCAGCAAGGGGAACTAGCCGCAGCCTAAGACCTTCTGTAATGCAGGTTTAAAATGAATTGTATTCTGATATAAAAAAAAAAAAAATAATAATAATAATAATAATAAAAAAAATAATAATAATAATAATTCTGTACTTTGATGGAGATATACACGATTTCTCACCAGGTTTCGTTAAACAATGATGAGGGGGCGGCTTATGAACGCAGATAGTGCTTGCAACAAGTTATCGCACAACATTTACAATGGGTTTATGAATCTGTATAATTCATACAATGACCAAAAGTGTTTTCATTGAGCTATTCACTATCATAGTCTTGCTTATAATCTGAAAAGTAGTAAATTTTGCTCACTATTACATCAGTTTCTGCTCTGGTCATGGGATTCCAGATTCCATTCTAATGTGTGATATTGTATAATTGGAATTTTATCTTATTCGTCCACTATTTCCCAGTCTCTACTGAAATGTCAGTGTCTACTAATCACTGAATCCACAGCGTTGCGGACATCACGTTCCCATTCTGATGACTACGACTATTGATGTGGTTACATAGATACAAGTAATCGGTTTAACACGTTTACATAGCAGAATTTTAATTTAGTTTGGTTATAGAAGGTATCCCACCCCTTTCAACAGATTACCATTTCGGTTTTGGCAATTTTATTTTGACTGAGGTGTTTATATGGAGCATTTTCATTAAGACTGGATGTCATCTTAAGTTTCCAAAGGGTGTATGCTTCCCCTGCTGGACTACCACCCTCCATTATGCAACTTACAGCATCAATGCATATTACATGCTCCTCGTGCCTTTTGCTTAAAGGGGGGCTAAAATGGTGTTTCATGGATTCAGAGTTGTTCAGCGTTAAAGAGATGGATTTTTGTGCTAAACATGGCCAATTTGGATGAATAGAGTTTTCTGTGCCGAAAATCTCACTTCTGGGTTGTACAAGTTTCGGCAGTTTTTTGATCATGGATCTAATGACGTAGATGATGGTGGAACTCCTTATGAGCATTTATCTCGGGAATGCACGCCTGCGCACATGTTGACGAGAGGAGAGCGAGACCTCACCATTAATGCAATTCATCAGGAATTTGTTGGCAGCGCTGCATAGGATTTGTTCGAGAATGTCTCCAGATAAATGTGTTTTGGATGTGAGGGAAAGTTTGCCATGTTCAGCTTCTCAAATAACCTAGCATTACATGAACCGTGGATGCAGTTTGCTTTTCTGGGCAGCAATGGAGTTTAGCAAGTGTGTTTGTGTTCTTGTCATCTCAGTGACAAATGTTTTATAAACAAGACCAGATTGATGCTGGATTTGCACATCGTTTGCTATAAAAACATGGTAAAAGACCCCATTCAGGTAAGTACAACTGCATCAGATTGAATATATGTAAATTAAAACAACACGAAACATTAGTATTATAGCTCCGCCCACAGCATGCCTACAGGAGCTTTGTATTCCAGAGAGAATTGGAAGCTGTATTTTTCTCTTGCAGGTATGACAAGGCTGGAGACCTTTGGAGATGGGGATTCTGTGGGTACTCGGGATTGGCATGAGATTTAAGCATTTTAAGAAACATGTTTGTTGCACATCCTCAATTGCTTAACTTGGGGTGATGCTTCCCCCTTTGTGATTTTTATAGCATGGTAGATACATTAAAGCTGGGGTAGGTAACTTTTGACGCTCTAGCGATTAATAAACAGAACTGCTTGCATCTTGCGGAAGAACATCGTAGCCGGAACTACTTCTCTCTGTTTATGTCTATGAAGAATCACAAAGGTACTGGGTTACTCCGCCGCGGTACTCCCGGAGCAATCTAAAATAGTCCGAATATAAACTCTTATTATAGGTAGGGATGGGTATCGTTAAGGTTTTAACGGTATTACTACTCTTACCGATACTGCTTAACGGTCCAGTACTTTAACGGTATTCTTATCGGTACTTTGTGTTGTGTGTGTATGTGTGTGTGTGTTTTTTTAAGAACAAGTTGAGAACAGAATTAACATTTCTTTTTATGTAAAATAATAAAAATTATTTGTAGCGCAAGAAACAGCCATGTTTGAAAAAATAGCTATTATACAAAAAAAAAAAAAAAAAAAACAATGATTGTAAAACATTTGAAATAAACTATATATTTATAAACAGAACTTCTACGAAAGGTTAGCAAACGAGGGAGATTTTACATTTATTTTAAATGACGTGAACAACGTTGTTTCAACATGATTTTAGCATACATAACGTACCTGACGTAGATTGGGCAACAACCAGAGACGATCTAGCTAGGCAGTTGAAAACTCTGTATTTCTCTGTCTGCATATAATACACTTTTGAAAGATGCTTTGACATATTGCTTGTGTTTCCGCCCTTAAATGCAAAAATTTTGTTGCATTTATGACAACGAGCGTTGTCTGCATCAACTCTAGTGAAGTATAACCACACTTTGGAACGTTTTGCTCTCTCCGCCTTCGTCACTCTTTGAGTTTTCGTACTGTTATGCGTGTACCGCGCTCGTTCTTGTTCTGTGTGTGTGTGTGTGACTGACAGACAGACAGCCTCTGCAGCAGCATGAGAGATCTCGCAGATCTCACAGACAAACGTCTTAATAATATTGCAAATTAGAAATGTTTTGTAAGGTAAAATGTTCACGATAACATTATTAAAGGCCGTGTTGCAAGGTTAATTTTTTTTTTTTTTTTTTACATTTAAACTGTTATCCATTGTATTTTATGTTGTTGGGTATCACAAAACGGAATATAATACGAAAAAGTAGGTACTATCTTACAGCGGTCTGCTTTCCCCCACAATGCATTGCATCACATCAAGTTGGGGAGAGAATTTACCAAACCCGCCTTGAGAGCATTGAGAGTGACTAGAGAGACGAGAGTATTCAGGTAGCGCAGAACGCAGATTATAGATAAATAGATAAATACATATATATAGATAGATAGACAGACAGATAGATAGAGAGATAGCGACCCAAACGCACTCACTTCCCTACAGCACAAGCTTTCTAACGCAGTTTACATGGGACGCCACCCACACAAGTTCCTGTTAAACACAGCGACAGACACACGGCTACGTTTGCAACAACATTTTCACCGGAGGACGAGATAAATGCTTAGAAATGTCCATATAGCTAACATGATGCCTTTTATTTCTAGATGACAAATACAAAGTTTACCAGTTCTACGACACTATGACAAAGGTTACCGGTACTTCTCTGAACTAACATCATGATCATTGCCACTAGATATAAAGAAAATAATGATTTTTTTCACTCGGTGCTATTCAATGACAGTAAAAAATAAATTATATATATATAATGTGTGTGTGTGTGTGTGTGTGTGTGTGTGTGTGTGTCGTTATTATGCACTGCTGCTTGTAGACTAGCTCCAGTGCTCATTGCTGCGATGCTAAATGATAGCAACTCACCAGAACACTTCACCAACTCTACACTCATTCTCCTCGGACCATGCATTATAGGCTTTGACGGACATCAGTTCTTGGCAATTCCTCATTTGCCCTCTCACGGCTGGCTCGATCGAAATTTCACGGCTGCGGGCCATCATACATGTTTGCTCTCACCACCTCTTCCTCATCCCAGTCAGTCGCTATAACGTTAGTTCTGATGCTGCGTTCCAGGCAGGTTTTTGAGCTCGTAATCACTATTTCATATCACTACTGACGACTTTGTACCGTTCCAGGCAAGTTACGCCAAACTTTCTGAGCGCAAGGAATTGTAACTAGATTATTTATTTTATTGCAACGTTGTATTGACCTAAAATCGTTTTTTTCAACGTGTACTACTTACATAAACACTGCATTAGCAGGCATTATTATTCGTAGGGGCTGTCATCCTTGTTTCGCCTGCTGTGTGACCTCGGAACTCGGAGTGCATCGATCTAGTATGAGACACGAGTTCACAGGTGGGAAGTCACGGATTTGATTGCTGTTCCAGTGCACTTTCAAGGGTTTAAGGTTGGAAAAACAAGGGTTACGGGTTGCCTGGAACGCTGCATCATACTAGACTGAGGGTACCTTTCCTCGACTTCTCCCCAACATGACGTCATCACCGAGTTGCGTAAAAAAATCTTTATAACAAAAACTAAAAAAATAGGTATTTGAGCCCATTTTTGAGACATTTTAAAAAATGATATACATATCGAGTGATTTATGTAACCATTAATCGAAAGTGGTGTTCAACCTGCAACATGGCCTTTAAGCAAATCTCTTCGCCATCGTCACTCTTTGTTATTAAGCGGGAGTTTTCGTACTGTTGTGCGCGTCCTGTGCACGCCGCGCTTGTTGTGGTGTGTGTGTGTTTGTGTGTGTGTGTGTGACTGACAGCGTCCGCGGCGCGCATGAGAGTTCACGCAGATCTCACAGACAAACGTCTTAATATGATTGCACATTAGAAATATTTGGTTAGATAAAATGTGCACGATAACATTATTAAGCAAAGATACAAAGTACATAAATTTTTTCCGTCCAGTACCGAAAGCAGAACCGATACCGTCAGATCTTACTGATACTACGGTCTTTCATAATTTAGCACCGGGGCCATTTTAATACCGGGTCTCGGTACCCATCCCTAATTATAGGTGCACCCCTTGTGATTCAGGACAAGCTAAAAACACGGTTTGGAAAATGAATTCATGGTGTACTCGCTTATTATATACATTTTTCTACATTTTGAACACAAACAAAGTTATGGACCGCATCTCCTATTGGCTGTTTCTTACCGGGAGTGGATGACTTTCTGCAAATGGCAATAGGACCACTGGGAGGAGCCAGAGGAGCTTGATTTGTTTTCCCAGATTATCTGTCTCATATTCTGCTGTCAGGACATAATGACAGGTTTAACAAAGATGTAAAAATTATATTTTTACAAAAGTTACCTACTGCAGCTTTAAATTGGATAATATACAACTGCCATCGTATTAGACTGCTGCTGCTGCTAGGGGTGTATGCTTCTCTCTTTACAATCACAGTTGCTTTAAGCATTTTAAGAAAATGCTTTTTACACATCCTCTATTTCTTAACCTTTTTTTCAGCATGTTAGACACTTAAAATTGGATAATATACAAACTGTTGTCGTATTCTGCTGCTGCTAGGGGTGTATGATTTCTCCTTAATGTGATTGTTCAGCATGTTAGACACTTAAATTGTATGATATACAAACTGCCATTGCATTAGGCTGCTGCTGCTGCTAGGGGTGTATGCTCCCCCCATACAGTTCATTCAAATATTTTGCATAAGCAGCTAAAGCAACATGCTTGTTGTATGCTTTCTTTCCGAGTTGGGTGATGCTTCCCCCATAAATATAGTATCAAGCAACATTTATCATTGCTGGCCATTTCAAGTTGCATCAGTTGTGTTGGGGAGTTTTGGCATATGGTTGTTTTGGAGGTTTGTCTTGTTGCCTTCCCCGCTCTGTCCAAGCATGGCTGCATGGACAGGCATGTGGAGTGTTGACCAGAACATAACCATACTGCCAACACTAACTGTATGCAATTATAATTGTCATAAATATACTTGACGGAATTGGTCCTGATTGAAATCAATCATTGCGTAAGTTCAGTCAGGCCACGTTAGCACGCTTGCATCAGCTGACAGTCAGTTGTTCCTGACATGTACCAATCCAGTCTTGACACCTATCACTTGCGGTCTATTTAAATTCCCAGTGTCAATGCAAACATATTCAGTGTGTCTGTGCAATGTTAACTCATAAAAAGGTATCATGTGATGAACACTTCACATACTTGCTACTTGTACTAACTTTAATTTTGTGTTATGGATGTGACTTTACGGATGTTACATTAAAAGAATATTTTAAAAATTAAACACATGTGATTTAACTCTGGCTCCTTCTAATGGTGGCATGGCAGTGATAAAAACATTACTCCTCCTTGTTTCAGTGAAATGTAACATGGAGATATTTATGATTATATAAATAAATTGGATTGGGATCGACATCTCAAATAATAATGAAAATCATCTTCCGTTATCATCTCTGCTGTAATGTTCCATGGCCTCCCTTACGAAAGGAAAATATATTTACCAATATATTTCTTAAAATATATTGTGATATGTTGTAATATATTATTTCCCTTGTAATATAATATTTTATATATTTGAATACATTTAATAATATATTGATGATACATATATTATATAATATACTGCAAAATATACAAATGCCGCTTTCAATATATTGCAATATATTGGAAAAAATAAATATATATAAGAATATATGCCTAATATTACATGATATTTTCCAATATACTGCAATATATTTTTGTTTCCTAAGGGCTTCCTGTGTGTTTATTTAGTATGCACTTCCTAGTAGAGAGGCCTCCTGAAAGTGCACTAGGAACCTGATTGGTTTAGGCTCGAAACAGGCGCACTCTAATTCACTCGCACTACCTGTCATTCAAACTCAGGTTTTGACAGCTTGAAGAATATTTTACACAACAGATTAAAAATGGCAAGATGACACTAAAAAAGGCACACAATCAGGGAAAATAAGTTGAATAGAAATCTAGTTATATGTCTCATATCATGTAGCCTGACCTGATAGTTCAGCAGCTGAGATAGCCCAGTTAGTTACTCTTTCCTCACGTCAGATAAGATGGGTCTTAGTGACATGTATATTGTTATTGCCAACTGATCTGTGGAACGATTCTACTATTTTCCAAATACATAACGATTCTCTTGAAACAATTCTGAGATTAGCTTTAACCAGCTGGCACTGTGTTCTTTGGAAGTGGCTGTACTCTGCCTGTTTCATGATGCTTACACACACACACACACACACACACAAACACACAGAGACACCACTTAAACCTAAAATAATCATTTATAAAGTTCAAAAAGGTTGAAGCAAATTACAAGAATGTTCACAGTGGGCTGTGTTTACGTTAATCTCATGTCATAAAAGCATGTGTTTACATTAACCTCATGTCATAACAGCATAAAGGACTGGGTACAAGTTAGTGATGGGAAGTTCGGATCATTTAACCAACTCTGACTTTTGAGTCTCATTCAGCAAAATGAACAAATCTTTTTTCGAGTCATTTCATTCATTTTAGCAAAATGTTATATGTTACGTGTTACTTACCCAACACATCTAGTACTTACGCAAATGTTAATCACACTAGAAAACAATACAAAACTAAAATGCTAAAAGATACAGAAAAGATTAATTAATTCTTTACTTGGGTCTTCAGTCTGTGATTAGCTCACCTCACCTCTTGTCTGACAAGACTTCGGGTTCACGTGACAGACCCATATGCTAAACCAATGCAGTCTGAGCTGGAAAGAGAATTGATTACCGTATTTTACGGACTATAAGTCACACTTTTTTTTATAGTTTGGCTGGTCCTGCGACTTATAGTCAGGTGTGACTTATTTATCAAAATTAATTTGACATGAACCAAGAGAAATGAACTAAGAGAGTGAACCAAGAGAAAACATTACCGTCTACAGCCGCGAGAGGGCGCTCTATGCTGCCAGAGATGCTGTTTAGTTCTCCTGTAGTCTACCCTGAGCAGCATAGGGCGCCCTCTGGCGGCTGTAGATGGTAATGTTTTCTCTTGGTTCTTGGTTCTAAATAAATGTGACTTATATTCCAGTGCGACTTATATATGTTTTTTTTTACACATCATGGCGTATTTTTGGACTGATGCGACTTATACTTGGTGTGACTTATAGTCCGAAAAATACAGTAGTTCATCTTTCGGGTCGAGTTGTTCCTTAATCATGTGAGAGATCCATACGCTAAAGCAATGCAGTCTGAGCCGAAAAGAGAATTGATTAATTCATCTTTCGGGTCTTCGGGTTGAGTCGTTCCTTAATCATGTGACAGACCCATGCACTAAAACCAATGCAGTATGAGCCGGAAAGAGAATTTCTTAGTTCATCTTTCGCATGGGGCTATGACGTGATAAAGGGTTTAGTCAAAAACCAGATAGACCCGATGTTACATGCATGTATATTTATGTATTTGCCTGCCCTCTAGGGGCAGGTAAAGCGTGATTTACCATTGTTCTGATTTAGCAGATCCTCTACACGTGTGGACTATTTACGTGAGCTTAAAGGAAGTCAAGTTCCCATACTTCGGGGGCGGAACTTGAGCGGCCGTCCCGAGTCGTAGCTGAGCTCTCTTCTGTGTTTATCCTTCTTATTTTTCCTGTCTAATTTCTCCCACTTGTTGTTATATTCCGTTTAATTAATAAATTCCCCTTTTGATCGAGCCTTTGTGTCATCCCTCTTTTGTGTTATAGCAGTGGCTGTAACATAATTGGGGGCTCGTCCGTCGTTTTTCTTTTTTTTCTCAGCTGTTTCGTGTGGGAGGGAAGAAAATGTGTATGGCCGTGTTTTCGTCGTGTTTGTTCGATTTACTTTTCGGTTGTGAGTAACTACGAGCGTCCCAGGTGAGTGTTTGCCCTATTTAGTCAGTAGTCGTCGGGTAGGTTTGAACCTGCCACTTTGTTATTTTGCCTTTTTTATTTTTAGTGGTTATTCGGAGTGGAGGCACGCTTCAGTTCACCGGCAGCTGATCTTGTTAATGGGATCGGTGTGCAGGTGTTCATGATTTTAGCGTTTAAAGTGGCCTCGAGCCCCTAACGCCACTGAAGACTAGGGAATTAATTTAATGTTAAATGGGGTAAATACGCGTGTGTTGTGAGATCGCTTTTGGTTATTCACTTTGTAAATTTAAATCGGTAAGTGAAGTTTATTAATTCGTATCATGCGTGATAATTTCGTGTAGCGGCCAAAATCACTTTGTTTTCTTTAGTTTTGACAGGTAAAAATTAGGATTTGTGAAAACGATTTAGTGGTTTCATTTATGAGTATTTTTCTGAATTGTGTTGAAACCATTATTTTCGTTATTTTTGGTGAATAGCCTGTGTCGAAATGACTTCGGTAGTTGATGTATTTCGGGAGTCTCCTTCTGAAGAACTGCTTTTATCGTACACAAAAGAGCAGTTATTGTAAATTGCAGAGTCTTATAAAGTCGAAATCGCTCCTAGGTATAAGACTTTGAAGGAAACTTTGCGAAACGTCCTTAAAGGCTGTCTGGTGGAGTTAGGCGTTTTACAAATGCCATTAGAAAACGTTAGTGTTGTGGAGGAAGTGGCTGATCCTTCGGTAAGTGAGAATGTTATTCGATTGAGAGAGTTGGCAGTTAAAGAAAAAGAATTGGAGTTAGAGAATGCCAAATTAGAGCTGCGAAAGCGTGAACTTGATCATCAGTTTGCTTTGAAACGAATGGAGTTAGAGATGGGCTCTAAGGCTGCTCATGCTGCCTCTGATGATTTTGATGTCGGCCGAAATCGGAGGATGGTTCCTCCTTTTTGTGAGAAGGACGTTGAGAAGTATTTTTGTCATTTCGAGAGGGTTGCAGCTTCATTAAAGTGGCCTGAAAATGTTTGGTCTTTGCTTTTGCAATGCGTGATAACCGGTAAGGCGCAGGAGGTTTATGCTTCGTTGTCCATTGAAGATTCTGCTGATTATACGATTGTTAAGGCTGCTATATTAAAAGCCTACGAGTTAGTCCCGGAAGCATATAGACAGCGATTTAGACAATACACGAAACTTTCGAATCAGACTTCTGTTGAGTTTGCGCGTGAAAAGGAAATTTTGTTTTATCGTTGGTGCGCGTCTCAAAAAGCCGAGAGTAGAGAGCAGGTTAGACAGTTAATCCTTATAGAGGAATTTAAGAGTTGTGTACCTGTCGCCCTTGCTACTTATGTAAACGAACAAAAAGTAGACACGCTCTACAAAGCTGCTACTCTGGCCGATGACTTCTTTTTAACACATAAAGTCACTTTCAAGGATGTTCAAAAATCACGAGATAATATTCCTGTTGATCCACCTGTTGTGTTGCCTCGCAAATCGTTTAATGGTAAGCCTACTGTTTCGACTGGTGATAGCACAGTTAAAGTATTCTACTATTGAAAAGGAGGCATTAGCATTAGTTCTTGCGATTCAACATTTCGAGGTGTATTTGTCCAGCTGTTATTCGATCCTTGTGTATTGTGATCATAATCCGCTTATCTTTTTGAACTCCATGCGCAATTTTAATCAGCGTCTTATGCGCTGGAGTTTATAATTGCAGCCATACGACCTTGACATTAAACATGTCAGAGGTCGGGACAACGTGGTCGCTGACGCCCTATCCCGGATTGGATAGGCCTGTGGTAACGTATGTTTTTGAGAAAGGTGTCTCTTAGTAGATGTACTTTCTTGTGGTGACGGTTCACTTTTGGGGGATGAAGGTGTTACATGCATGTATATTTATGTATTTGCCTGCCCTCTAGGGGCAGGTAAAGCGTGATTTACCATTGTTCTGATTTAGCAGATCCTCTACACGTGTGGACTATTTACGTGAGCTTAAAGGAAGTCAAGTTCCCATACTTCGGGGGCGGAACTTGAGCGGCCGTCCCGAGTCGTAGCTGAGCTCTCTTCTGTGTTTATCCTTCTTATTTTTCCTGTCTAATTTCTCCCACTTGTTGTTATATTCCGTTTAATTAATAAATTCCCCTTTTGATCGAGCCTTTGTGTCATCCCTCTTTTGTGTTATAGCAGTGGCTGTAACACCCGAACTATGAACTAATCAGTTCTCTTTCCGGCTCAGACTGCATTGGTTTAGCACAGGTTTAAAGTATTGGGTTGTCACGTGATTAACCTTTTCGCACGTAAGTTCTAAAATAGTCAGACCAGCAGTCTGGCGTGAGTTTTTTTCTGCGACCGTTATTTTGCAATCAGTTGCGTTCTAATTTCCATGGAGACGCATGAACCTTGTCATGTGACATTTCAGTCAAAATGGCGCGCACACGATGGATAACCGTCTGCAGGTGAGTAGCTTTAATATTTCGCTTTATTTAATTTTTTTTATTCAAAACCTCTCAAATAATTTGTTAGCGTGTACCGACTATGGTTGAAATGGTTCTGTTTGCTGCCCCCACCCCCTCCCCTCCACTGCTGTGAACTTCGCTTGCACATGGTACTTTGCATCTCCCCCAGAACAGCCGCGTGACAATCCGTGCATCTCCCCCAGAAACGCCGCGTGACAATCGGTAAGTATTAGTATTTAGTTGTTAATTTTATGTTTCATAATCCGTGCATTCAGGAGGTAAAGTCAGGGTTCAGTTGAATTGATACGTTATACATAACGTGAATATACCAAAGCACATATTTGACGTTAAATCAATTTTCTTGTTTGTTTTAGTATATTGCTCACCGAGTTTTATATCTCTCAATTGCAAAGCAAATCAAAAGATGCCATGTTTAAGCAGAGTAAAGCTACATGGTATGACATTGTTAAATTATATTTTCCTAGCCTACAAAACATTTGAGCAAGCTAATAAGTGAAGTGTGAGTCTATACAATTATTATATTAATATATGGTCACACCTCACTTATCAGCTTGCTCAAATGTTTGTATAGGGAAATATAATTTGATGATGTCATACAATGTAGATTTTACTTTTTTTGTAGAAGTAGTGCAGCTGTGCATATAGCCCAAAAAGAATGTATGTTTTGGGTTTCATGTATGTTTTATTAATGTAAAAATAGAAAAAAATATAAATGTATACCAGTTTGTATTAAACAAAAACGTTTATTATCACTATTACAAAACAGAAAACAAATATATTTACAATGACTAACAATTAAAATAGTATCATAAACAAACACAAAATCTGTAAAAATACTCTGACTTTTGGTAAATGTTTTTGTTTAAAATAAACTATATTATACATACTGGTACCTTTTATATTTAATAATATAATTACAATAAATTATAAAGTATCATCATAAATTCATTAATATAGGCTACTCTGACTTTTTACAGGCTTAATAATGCTTCATGAAAACCAGTCATCATATCCGCTTTGTAAACAAATATAAAAACAAATATGTACAATAAATATTAAACAAAAAACTATAAATATACTGACTTTTAATAAATGGTTTTGTTTAAAGCAAACTATTATACACACTTAATATGATTACAATAAATAATAATTAACAATGTATCATCTTGAATTAATATACTTTGACTTTTTACAGGCTTAATAATGCTTCAGTGTGTGGTACTCCTCAAAACACGGGACAGCACACAAGGGAGTGTTGCATGGCACACACATGTGCTTGGTGAGGCGCCTCTGCTTGCCCTTGCGTGTGCTGGAGAGGCAGACCTTGCAGTGCCGCCTGGTCTTGCTGCCCTGGGAAGTGGTCTGAGGGACTTCAGATGGGAAATGCCTGGCTGTAAGGCGCAGAGGAGTGTCCAAGGCAGGACGCCCGCCTTTGGTTGGACCTCGCAATGTGCTGTACTCCTCCAGCAGCCCTCTCATCAGGTTCGTCCTGAATTGTAGGGAGGTGATTTCCTTTCCTACTCATAGTAGAGCACATCAATAGGAAGTGAGGAGAAAATATTAGTATGTGACAGTGTGGTCTGTTTATTATTGTGAATTTGTTAACACTTTAAATTACATTAATTAAAAATGTTAGCACTTTTTATCTCGTTTATATTTATTTGTATCCATTTCTCACCAGTAATTTGCCGGTAGACGATGTGGCTGTTGAGTAAAACCGTGTCGAGTACATGAAAAAATACTTTCTTGTACCACTTGGTAGACTTTCTGGTGCATTCATGAAAACCAGTCATCATATCAGCTTTGTCAACTGCACCCATCTTTTTGTTGTACTCCAGCACACAGACTGGCTTCATCATTGGTTGCCCAGTGAGGTGATCCAGCTTGCCTGTGGCTGCCATACCAGTTGGATGGACTGTGGTAAGGACATGAACATCCCTCTTGTCATGCCATTTACTGCCAACTGTGACCCATTCTCTTTGAATTCCACCTCACCTTTTTTCATCTTGCAGGTGAACTTTGGCATCCCTTTTCTGTGTCCGTGCACGGTCCCACAAGCTCCAGTGCCAAGTGACAAGAGGTGCTGGAAAAGTATGGGACTACTGTACCAGTTGTCAACATATAGAACATGACATTTGCTTAAGTAAGGGTGCTAAGAGTGTCATCACAACGGACCCAGAAATCCCAAGTCCTGGGTAATGTTGGATGTCAGTGGAGGATCCGGTGTAAATGATCATGTCCTCCACATAACCAGTTAGCACCTCACACAAAACAAAAAACTTGATCCCAAATCTGTGCCATTTAGATGGAATGAACTGACGAAATGCCAGCCTGCCTTTCCACTTCATCAGAGACTCATCCACACACAGATCCCTGTATGGCACAAAAATGCGACGAAAAGAGGAGGTGAGCGCAGTGAATATGTGTCTGATTTTTTTCAGCGGGTCATTGGAAACTGCTGTCGCATTGTTTGCAAAGTGAAGACAGCGGAGGAGCAGAAGGAAGCGATCCTGTGAGAACAAAGACCCAAAAAATGGGATCAAGAGCATGGGGTCTGTGCTCCAGTAATCACGAAGTGATGGTTTTTTGATCACACCCATTAAGAGAACTGACACTAAAAATGTGTACATTTCAGGGATATTTGTTGGAACCCATTTAACCAGCTTCCCTTTCATTTCCTTCTCTTGCAAGTCAGAGGCATAGCGGTTTGTTTCCTCCACAATTTCTCCCATGACATCTTCCGTTAGAAACAATTTAAAACAATTTACCTCACTGGGTGATTCTGGTGGATTTTGCACACCACAGTGCTGGTTGTTAAAATTGCCTGGGCCAGGAGGATAAAAAAGATTGGTTGCCTTCCACAACAATGAGTTTAATGTTACCTCTTCTGCCTCATTAGGAACTGGTGTCATCTCTTCGTCTTCAAAGTTGTCCAGAGCTTCAAGATTTGGGGGAAGATCCTCATCACTGTCACTCTCTGCCTCGCTGTCAAACATCTCCTCATCAGAATTAAAAAAAATTTCTTCAATTTCCTCATTTGTCAGTTTTCTTCTTTTGAATGTATTATCTGTCATTTTCTCTTATGTTGGTGAGCTGGATTAAAGTTGTCTCTTTAAATTACAACAAAAGCGATTGTGAGGTAACGGTGACGTCAGCTTTACATCAGTTGTCAGCGGGAAAAAAAGACTCGCAATCCATGACAGTTAAAATATTTTTATTTTTTTATACAAAATATTTACAAACTTGTAGTTATTAACATCGTTAAATATATGTAAGTTAACTCCTAATGTGGTATTAATTTAAGAAAAAAAAACATGTTTGTTGATCGGTAAGTTATCACGACGGGCTATGGGCGCCGCCATTATTTGTTTACAACACTGATGGAGAGTTGGACTTAGAGCCTGCTGGATTTACAACATGCAAGATCATCCATGTTTCCCGAAATATATGACTGTAACCCCCGCTTCACTGCATCTCACGCGACGCTCCTGCTTGACGCTCACACGCTGCTTCTGGAGTGAATGCACTCATTGATTAACATGCACGCACGTCTGAAAAAATACCCGCTGTTCACGCGTCGCTGACACTTGCGTTGTGAAACAGCTGTTATCTACAAGGTATGTGTTTGACTTGAATAAATATTAATATTACATGTTTAAAATGTTCTTTTACTGGTATATATCCCAGACAGCACATGTACGTCTGGCCGACGTCGGCCCAATATCGAAACGTCGGTCTCTATACCTAAAACATCTATAAAACATCGGCCTGGCGGAGGCCGATATAATTTGGTCAGTGCTCTGTTCTCCAGCTCATCAATCGTCGGCCCTGAGTTGGTTCACGACCGCGGGCCGATGCCGCGCTTCTCTGTGTGCGCGTGCCCAGTATTCGTCTCTTTTAGCCACCCAGAGAGAGAGAAGAGGATAATCCCAGCGACATCTGTGGCTCTCAGGTAACGTTACGATTTCACTTCAGCTCAATTAGACAAAAAATACTACTTTGTTAATTCTGTGACACTGAAAAAGTACTAGTAAGGCACACGGTGTGTTTTATACAGTCTATGGGCAGCTGAAGAGTCTGGCTCATTTTCAAATAATGTTACCGTTAACTTTTTGAGCCAACGGTCACGGTAGCGATTTTTTTTTAACATTAATGTTAACGCCTTAATGCGTTTTCAGAAGTTTCTCGGAGAGAAAATGTAAAAGCGGGTTATTAAAGAGAAGTCCTGACTGCTTTTTCACCGTGTTTTTCACTCTTTTACAGGCTTTCAGAAATAATCCGGTGAAATAATATGGTGAGCTATTGTTGCTGTTGCTTCTGAACTACAAAATGATTTTTAAATTTATTATTGAATGAGACTGTACATTATAAATGTAATGCTTTAACTCTAGATGTTTGTGTAAATGCTGTGTGTGCGTTGAGTCCTGCGCCAGGCTGCGCGAGCGGGGAGCAGAGTTGCCATGGAAACGGGGCATCAACACAAAAACCGTTACTGGCAAGCAGTAATCTCCGTCTCTCGCTGCAGTTTACACTGTTTTGGGTAAGTTTAGTCGCTAAAATCACACAAATATTACATACAAATGTTCCTGACACGTTTCTTGCTTGTTATTGACATGTTTCAATTAAATTTATTTTATAGAAACGGTTTAGTTTCTTCGAAAAAGTCCGTTAGCATCTTAGCAGTTTTCAGGTAGGCTAACTATATAGATTGAGCTCTTGTTGATGAAACTCTGGGCTTTTAATCAAATCTTCGTGTGTGTATGAGATATTTTGATGGCACTTTGAATGTTTTGCTGGTGATTTGTCCGTATGTTATTGGAAAAGGCTGATTTACTGAATCGATGACGTCACTTACAGTGAGAGTGTAATCGGCTGAAATCAAGTTCACATTAGTTTCGATATTTCATGATAAACAGATATTAATACAAATTGTTATGTGATTTCAGGAGGACAGAAAGAAACTCTACAGAACAGAAGTGAAGCTCCGAGATTTCAACATTTCTGAAGGGAGATTCTGACTTAGAAATACAGGTGACCTGAAGAAGCTCATGAAAAACATGAATATGCCTTTTTCAGAATACATTTCACCAATTTTAAGAAGTCCCTGACATCATAACGTAAGTCACACTCAACCTAAAACTTAAAATATAGATTGTGTTATTTTAAGATTATATTTTTAGTAGTAGAATATGTATATTACATGTTATTATAATTGTTATATATTATTCTGTCTTTTATCTCCATTTCACCTCTACTCTAGCTTGTTTCCTTCTAATGAACCTGGAACTGCAGAGTAAATATTGTTGACTCTGTGTCAGATTGCTTGTTTTGTTCCTGGATTCTTCAGTGATGATGAGCAGAGTCTGAGTGAACCTGCTGTCAGACAGTAAGTACCGTGGGGTTTCAGTCAGGGCCTTCAGTAAACAACTGTTAGATACCTGTACACATCTTACACATCTCTGTTACAGCTAACGCAGCCGTATGTGTAAAAGTGCGGTCACACTAGCCTTTGAACGTGCAAAATTATTTCGGACGCCGCTGCGAATATGGGCGGGAGCAAGATATAACGGTTTCCCCTTATCACAACATGGGTTAATCTGTGCTTTTACTGTGTCTTTGGCGATGGCGTCGAAAGCGTCTTATTATATTGCACTCTGTCTCTCTCTCTCTCTATAAATATACACACTAAACAATAAAAAAAATATAGAACGTGTCCTCATTCAAATGTGCCATCTGTTCCTGTTTCCATTGACACTGCGAACCATGCAGCTTCTTTTTTAATTATCTTTTAAATATGTATTATATAAAATAGGATGCTGCGCTACGGCTAAAATTAGCACTTCATTTTTTAATTTCTGTACAGAGAGGTCACGCAGTGACGTATCATTCATCTACTGGTCCCACGACTTCACGTGATGCGAATTCGCAGGTCAAAGTTCACCAAACTTTGCATTCGCATGCGTATGAATGGAAGTCAGTGGAACGAAAAGTTTAGTGTGACCGCCCCTTAATGCACATATTATGCCCCACACAGGCTCTCAACAACAATGACGGGGCTGATCAACAACTTCAGCAGTAGGCTAGATTAGTGTGGGTTAAAGGGATAGTTCACCCCAAAATGAAAATTTGCTGTTAATTTACTTTCCCTCAGGTCTTCCAAGGTGTGGGTGACTTTTTGGTAACAATTTATAATAAAGTTCAGTTGTAAGTCACTTTTAAGTGAGTAGTTAATGATGAACTAATCATTTACAAAACATTCATAAGCGCCTAATAAGTGATATACGAATAATTTGTGTACTTTTTGTAAATTCATTTTAAAAGTCATTTACAAGTAATTAGATTATGATTAACTAATTATTTACAAAACATGACTGTGTTCATAGAAATAAATGATGTTAATATTTTTATCTATGTTCTGTAGATTAAGTTATAAATAATTTACAAGTGACATGAATATACATTCACTAATGATTAAGTAATATGATATGATTTACACATCTTTCATAAGCAATCTTAAAAAAAATAAAATCACGAAAAAAATCAAACAGATCCTTAATTTTTAATAGTTACTAGTTAATATATTATGAATCACTTATAAATCATTGAAATGTCAACATTGTACTATTATCTCAATAAACAGTATAAATCATTTACAAAGCTTTCTGCACCCCCCAATCTAAGGTGTAAACTACTCATCAGTTGTAAATGTTTTACAAACTTTGTGGTTTTCAGTTGTGTGTGCATATGTATATATATATATATATATATATATATATATATATATATATATATATATATATATATATATATACACACACACCAACACACACACACACACACAAAATCAACCAACCTGTAACCGGAAAGTTTACGTTTACAACTGATGAGTAGTTTACACTTTAGATTGTGGGTGCAGAAAGCTTTGTAAGTTATTTATAACTTAATCTACAGAACATAGATAAAAATATTAACATCACTTATTAATCATCTATGAACACATAGTCATGTTTTGTAAATGATTAGTTTACCATTAGCTTATTACTTTTATTACATGGCTCTGTGGGTACTTGATTCTGATTGGTCAGTTGCGACATTCCGATGCATGTTATCCCTGGATAAAAACCTGTAAAATGTAATAACAGAGCTCATCCGGGTAACAGTAGTTGGTGCTGTACTCTTGCTTTAACAATTTTTTTTTTATTGGTGGAAGCTGTGCATTTGTTTAGCTAATAAATTATAAAAACTGTGTACAACAGTTGTGTACAATTGTTTAATTATGTCATCCTGGTTAGGGTTGGCCTGATTGACGATGTCATCGTTTCTATAGACAGTTGTGAACGTGCTGACAGCTGGTTGCCCAGGCTATGGATTAAAGGTAATACTGTTGTAAGTAGTGTTCATTTTCTCCTAAATACCGATCATTTCGCTTCATTAGACCTCAGTGTATCACCAGTAGCCACCGGTATTGATTTGGTCTTTTTTTTTTTCTGGACATCCACACAGCACCACAGTATTATCAACTAGAGATCAACCGATAGTGGATTTTTCCAATACTGATAGCTAGTTTGGACCACACTGGCCGATACCAATTTATAAACCAATAGTTTTTAAAATGAATACTGAACAAAATTTATACTGAATGAGAGCAGCGGTCTGCGGTCGCACTGCGGGTTCCTGGGTTTGTGTCCATTCTCGGACCATTCCATGTATTTCAACTGTAGAAAAGGTTGTTCCGAGCCGAAACTAACTTCTTTCATATTTGTCGACCAATATACAGAAAACTACATCAGTATATCATCATAAACACAAACGTTTTTGTCTTACATGAATGTAAACAGATGAGAAAGAAAACACACACGTACAGTATTTTTGTTTAAAGAGACAACAGCCTAATAAACGCGCTGTCTGTCATTAATGTTAATCAAAGAACAAAAGAAACAAAAGAAAATCATTCACTGATCTCGACTGAATATATTTAATAACTTTAATTGATTAATCTTTATTTTATTTATAAAAAGAAAACTATGCAGTGTTTTTAAACTTTTAGTTACAGTTTCTGTACCTGAAATTTTGTTTAGTTGTATTTAGGATATTGCTAATTGTTTTGTTTGTTCATATCTTACTACTGACTGGTTACTTGTCTTTAACACTTTAATATTTTTATTAATTAATTGTTTTTGCTATGGTATTTTTTTTTTTTTTAAGCACAGGCAAAATTCCTCTTGCAGTGTTTTGTAAGCTGCTGATTTTTGCTCATGTTATTCAGCTGCAACAGAATGCTTTGTAAAAAGACAGAAACATGTTTGACATCTAAATGTTTGACTTAATTTTTTTATATTGGATTTTTTTATCTTATTGGAATCAAAACTAGGAATCGATAAGCAGAATCGGAATTGGAATCGATAAAATTCAAACGATACCCAACCCTACACACCGAACGCATCACATTTCATTTGCTGCTATTTTAGAACAGTGCATGATTATCTAATCATGTGCAGCGTCTTTGAGAAGTCACAGTTATCACACACACCGGATGCGTCACATTCAATTCAAGCAGCGGTCTAAAACTGTTTATTTAATCACCAAACGGACATACGTTTGCTTCAGGAATGAACTATGTGGCATATGTGTTTAAAGTTCAGTGTTAAAAAAAAAAGAGCAAACGGAAAGAAAACGCGCAATCTGTATTACAGCTTTCTATATGAAGCATACAGACTGTATTAGAGCCACAGAAAGACCAACATTTTTGCTGTAAAATGCACAATACATAATTTATAGCCTAGGGTGAAGTCATTATGTAAATTTACAATGATTTGAGATTAATATAATGTTATTTAATAGAAAACTATGTGAACGGCTGCATTTAAACTCGCGTCTGAAGTTTCCCACTCTGTGCAGCGCACAGTGTCACATGGCAAAACAAACGCAACACGGAAAAATATCTTCATGGATTTTGCAGATAACCGATAGTTCTACAAATCAACTATCGGGTGCCGATTAACCAGCAAAACCAATGAATCAGTCGACCTCTGTTATAACAATGTGCATGATACAATACTCATCAAATAATAAAGAACTCATTTCATGTCCCTTGACTCAGATTAAAAAGTAATCACGGCCAACAAAATAACTTGTGCTTGGTTTAACTGTTAGCCACTCATAGCACTCGTAGTTGCAATCTTTGAAATGGTGCATAAAAATGTTGCTGGCCTTCAGTTTAGGTGTAGGTCTTCCTTTCTCAGTTGTAGGTCTTCATTTCTCAGTTATTCTCTTTTTTTTTGTGCAAAATAGCACCTTAAAAAAGCATTTTAGTAGATTGGCAACCAGGTCTGTAGGCTGTATTTTCTTTTCATTTAATTTAACTTTCGTACTTTGGAAATCCCTGACTAAAAGGGCAGTCTAACGCTGGGGGTAGCACTGGGCACGTCTCTAGACCCAGAGGGTGTGCTGTCATTGAATGTCAAATTTTGATTGGCTGATGATTCTGTCACTAATGCTCGTAACAAATCAGATGTGACTTCTTTCATCAAAAGGGGAGCACAATCTGTAGTGCTGGCCATAGACTTTTTGTAATGTAGGATATTCCAGGTCAACCTCAACTAAACTAATCACAAGCAATTTGTGAACATTACACAAATGTAAATGATAACTAAACAGTCTTTAAAAGCTTTTTTCACACAATTTTGTTTTTTATAGGGCCAGCAGAGCCCTGCTCACCCTGTCGGCCCACCGCTGCTGTCAGACAACATCTCAAAGATGCTATAAACTGCAGGACCAGTAAGTATAATCTTGAACATACACAACTGTTTCATAAGTTTGGGAAGGTATGGTTTTTTGTGTTTTTGAAAGTCTTTTATGGCAACCACAGTTTAATATATTAAATGAAAACAATTCACTACAATTTAAAATAATAGTTTTCTATTTGAATATATTTAGAGAAGTCAATTATTCCTGTGATGGTAAAGCTGTATTTTCAGCATCATTACTCCTGTCTTCAGTGTCACATGATCTTCAGAAATCATTCTTATATTCTGATTTGCGTCTGAAGAAACATTTCTGACTATTATCAGTGTTGAAAACCGCTGTGTTCCTTCATTTTTTCAGGATTCTTTGATGAATAAAGTTTTAAAACAGTACAGTGTTTGAAACAGAAATGTCTGTTTTAACTTTTGATAATTGATAAGACAGTGATAATAATTGAAAATGTTTATTGAGCAGCAAATCAGAATGATTTCTGAAGGATCATGTGACACTGAAGACTGGAGTAATAAAAATTAGCTTAGATCACAGAAATAAATTACATTTCACAATATTCACGTAGAAAACTGTTGTTAAATTGTAATATTTCACAATATTACAGTTTTTTTTTACTTGCTTTTGATCAAATAAAGGCAGCCTTGTTGAGCAGAAGAGACTTTTCTCAAAGACGTAAAAAGAAAATCGTACTGACCCCAAACTTTTAACGGTAGTATAAATTACAAATATAATGTTCCACCTACTGAAATGTATATTCCATTCTAAAGAGATGCCTGTTGCACAAATATTACATTTACAGGGATCGCGTGAAACACTTCATCAATAAACTGATTTTTGAGAGCATTAGTGGCAGTGTGTCGATTTTTGTTTATTGATTGGTGAATTGGAAGTGGATGTGTGTTTATAACCTACTTGTGATTAAATCAGATATATAGAGCAAAATAAGCTCAAATTGAGGCAGCAGCATCTATGGTGCATGCATGGCCTGTAGTGAGGTCACTAAATTCTAACACCAAGAATTTATCAAAGTCCACTAAAGGAAGCAAAACCTATTGGTATTTTACTTTGAAAATAGCCTTCCAAATAATATTTGGGGCTCGGACACACTTTTTTTTGTTGTTGTTTAAATTAAATTAAAATACATAGTTTAGTATTCACACAACACATCTAATAACCATGCACTCCAGTTATATGTGATTAAATAAATAATATTTTGTCTGAAATAAAATGAACAGCAGCAGCTATTCTAAACTTTCTCCTTTTTATTTCCTGTTTCTATCTCAGGATGGCCATCCCAAGGTTTCTAGAGATTACAGCAGCTCCAGACTGAATCCAAACTCACTTTTGAAGACTTCAGATGACACCCAAGGCTCACAAAGACTACAGACGACAACTGTACATGAACACACAAAACATTGGACACACAAAACAAATATTATCCTTATTTTGCCTATAAGGGTAAATTTGATGATTTTCAAACTACTTTATTGTAACGTCTCTTATATCTGTAAATGAACAATATTTACTCTCTGAGTTATGTGGACCTACATGTCCCCTTTTATTTGTAAGCATCACTTTAAAAATGTTGAAAGATAATGTTAATGTTAACTGAATACAAAACTAGAGACTTGTTTAGTAAGATTTTATCAGAAAATATTTTTGAACTTTTATCATGCAATTTAAAACATTTTAATTGCTTAATTAGTATTGTTTGCCTGGTTTTATTTTGTGTTTATGTAACTCTTTTTAAAAAGTTCTTGGCATAAAGTTAGCCCGCGCTGCTGACAGCACTGAACACATGACTTTTTATTATGAACTAGATGGTCTTCCCAGTGAGTCTCAGTCATCTCTGGCTTTTTAAACTGTAACCTTGAAACATGCATTTCCTGTAAACCTACTTTGAAATAAGTATTGTCAAAAGGTGCTATACTCATACAACATTTAACCATGCAAGTACTGTAGTAATGGTTATTTTTGTTTTTACTATGGGTTTACTGCAAAAGCTGTAGTAAAATCATGGTGATTGTAGTAAAACTATGGTTGATTTTGTTTTTTCTATGGTTTTACTGCAAAAGCTGTAGTAAAATCATGGTTAATGTTCAAAAGACTACAAATAATCCCGAATTATCCACTTTTGATCAAAGCATCTGGTAAATGTTATTGTATTTTTACATGTAATATGAAATAAATGAAAATATTAATAAAGTTGCATCGGTTCTTGAGAGTGGTGTGTATTGTTTTATTATAAACCAGCGGCGGTAGCCGCGGGTGATCCGTAACGATGAGCAAAACGCCGGTGAACCGCGTCCACGCAGAGCGGCCGGGATGTATCGTCTCAGCATCGGCCGGAGAGCATTTCCGATCAGAGGCCGACGTCGCCGAGACATCTTGCCTATTAGCAAACGCTCCCTGAGCGATATCGTCCCGATGGAATTTTGTAGGTCGGCTCGACATCGGCACAACGTATGTGTGCTGTCTGGGATATATATATATATATATATATATATATATATATATATATGAGTGTGCAATAACAACATATATTTCTGTTATTGTGTAGTGTATTTTAAAGTGAATGAAACATAAAATAAACATTAAAATACATTGAACAGTTGTGATAATAATTGTAGCTGAGCACGTCTGTCTCTGGCTCAGTGCCAGTCAAAGCGGGAAAGCAGTGAAAGCTAAAGTTTGAAATTTTGAATTTAGCAGTTGATCACGTGATTTACTGAACGTTCTAATCACACCGGTGTGATCGTACGCTCCAGGGACCAGCCAAGACTGATCACACCGGTGTGATCGTACGTGTCAAAGGGTTAAGGAACGAGACAAAAACCCGATAGACCCGATTGATGAACTAATCAATTCTATTTCCGGCTCAAAACTGCATTGACTGACACAGGTGAATTACTACTAGCAGAACAGAAACTATAGAATATTGTGCATGCGCGACTGAACGAATCACCCCCTGAGATGACATGTTCTTCTGGACTCCCATTAAAGATTTGTTCAAAATGTATTAATCGTTCAAGAACGACACGTCACCAGTGCAAGTACAGTTAACCACTTACTTGACTCAGCTCGTCTTCGTGAGTATTTGAGTGTGTGATTAAAAACTAGCCTAGTTAATGTGCGATCCAATCTAATAAATGTGATTTTAATTCTAGGTGTGCTCTCAAACCCTGGGGCTAAAACCAAAGTGCCCTAACTGAGTTAGTAACTGAATTACTCTACAATAAAAGTAACTCGTTACCAGGGAAAGTAACTATTTGCATTACTGTAAAAAAACAAAAAGTTGCTATATATCAAAAAATTTGTATTTTTGAGTAGTTTTAACAAGTAAGTTGAAATGAGTAGAACAGACAGGTGTTCGTACATAACTTTCGACATTTATTGCACGTCAACAACCAGCAAGAGTTTTATCCTGCACTTCAAGTATTATCTTTGTAAGAAAAGTTTCTTTGGCCACTAGCTTTGTAGATGAGTGTGTCATTGTGAGATGCTTCATTAAATTAGAGTTGCTTGCAGCGGATGTCGACAAAATCTTCGCTCCTGGACATAATGTACACATTATATGCATGTTCTTGCCTGGCTTTGAACACAATGAATTTGAAGTAGTGCTCTCCACCTTGAAAATGCCAACTTTTCATCGGATTGTTCCTGACTCGCCATCTCTGCTGATGCGAATCGCTGTTTAGCTGTTGTGTGTGTGTGGCGCCGCTGGCGCATGTGCTGGCATGTGTGTAAAAACAGTGGCTCTGATTGGCTACCATGAAACACATGACTCTGCCTTAACCAATCATAATCGCTTATCTTGTTATTAACCCATCTCCTCACTGTGTGAGCCAGGGGTGCGTTTGGTTTATACAGTTTATTCAATCAATGCATAGTAACGCACCGCATTTAACATCCAGTAATGTTATCGTCGTTGTAACGACAGGAAAAGTAATTAATTAGATTACCCCGTTACTGAAAAAATAATGTAGTTACCTAACGCCGGTCATAACATATTAACATCATTTCATATATAGAGTTATTTCCTGTTCATTTCCAATCCATTTTAGGACAGTGTGATTAATCGAAATCGTCATAAAATCACGATTTAAGCGTGCACGTTTCTGCGGCCCTGACCTCCCACAGTAGCCTATGCTGTCCGATCCAATCAGAATGCAACGCACCTAGCGCGAGAACAGAACAGATTGGGCATATGCCTACTCCAGGTTCACACACTGTCTGTGATGTGCCTTTTTCCAGAGCCCAAGTTACGGATCAGAGCATTCACACTGCACACGGTAAAAAGCTAGAAATAAAAACGTGCTAAAAATGTATTTATTTCAATTTTTTGCCATACGTCTAGAAATTTTGTCACTGTAGTGATTATTTTGACTTATGTCTATTCTAGAGACATTACAACGTTTTGGTTTCTTTTTGGAAATATGTTTAAAATTCATCCTGAATGCATTTATGACTGTAAAGCATATATGTGTGTGTCAAAATTGTGATTAAAATCAAAATCGCAAAATTGATCATAGAAATCTATCTTTTTTTTTTTGTCCATTTTGCACAGCCCTACTTCATTCAATAAATACAGTTAACAATCTAGCTTCTGAGTAAGTTATTACCCAACAATACCGGGCTCAGTTAATTTTTTTGCAGCCGTGGGCCGTGCAAACATATGTGTTTGGTTGTGTGGGCCGCAAGCTGAAAAAGGTTGCGAACCACTGGTTTACAGAACCTTTCTGTGCTACAAAAGGGAACTCCAAGCTGTGTCCTCTGGAGGGCGCTAGGGGAATGCTGTAAACAAATGAGTGACTGCGGGCATACAAGGGCACCTGTAGAATATGTCATCCTGTTTTTTGTCTTCAAGCCTTGTGTACGGAAGCATATGCTTTTGACTCACGAGAGAGAATGATACGCTCTCTGCATTCGTGGAACTACTAGAGCAGAGGTCTCTAGTTTTTGTCAGAGTTTGCATGAGCGTGTTCGCCAAGCTTAATGCGATGCATTCACGGCGGTTTCTGTTCTTGCCTGACTCTTGAGGGAATTAAGTGTTTGAACAGAGTGTGCTTGGATCTCAGAGGAGAAATAGCCACGCTGAGAGATGTGACTGCATTGAGATTGCCTGATTCTCTTTGAGAATTTAGCTCATCTTAACCACATTTCAGGGTCTCGTGGGTGCCAAGGCAGTTAATCAGGCCGATCACAGGGATTGTAGGCAGAGCATGGAAGATATCTGATGAGTAGTACTTTCTCTTCCAGAATTCCTTTTTGTTTCTATTTGTTTTACAGAATAGGAACTATGTATAATGTGAGTTAACTACATTATCAGTGAGCTCCTGACTTGGTGTAGCAAGTTTTTTGAGTTGTTAGGCTCTTGTTTGAGCCTCATCTGAGCTTCCTCATCCTTTCAGCCCAGGTACGTGTATTTAGGTTAGCATGGTTACTGCTATGCTGAGCAATCTGCTCCTTTGTATTTTTGTTTACAGTTTTTTCAGGTTGTGATGCTCTCTGTGAGCCTCCTTGATCAGCTATTTTTGAGCCTGGTAGCTCCCCTCCCTTTGAGGGTCGCTATGCTGAGATCATAGTCCCTAGTGTTCTCTTAACAGAGCTCTGTGGCTGTTAGGTTGTTAGGCTCTTGTAGGCCTCATTGATGAATCACTCTTCGATTACTCCCCTCACATGAGGGCCTTCGCACCGATTATGACACTTAGGAGTATGGGCTGAGCGTTTTTAGGTTTCCTCTTGTTTTAGTGAGTTGTCCTGCTGAATCCTCCACTTCCTAGAGCTCCGCCAAGGTAGTAATGAGAGTGTAGGCTCTTCTATTTTGAGCCTCACTTACTGACTTTGACACTAGGTTTCCTCTCATTTTAGAGAGTTGTTAAGCTGAGGCCTCTACTCTTAAGAGCTCAAGCTAGGATTGAGCGTGTTATGTTTCCTCTCATTTAAGAGAGTCATTCTGCTGAAGACTCTGCTCTCCATAGGTCTGCTTGTACAGTACTATTGGTAGGTAGCTATCTTTTTGTGAGCCACGCCAACTGTCTTTAGTGCTGAGTGTAGTCAGGTCTCTCATTCTAGAGAGTCGTCATGCTGAGGCCTCCACTCTTAAGAGTTTCTCTAATAGGGTTGAGTGTTAGGCTTCCTCTCATTTTAGAGAATCTTCCTGCTGAGGTTTCTGCTCTTCAGAGCTCCGCTATGGGCAGTGATATGAGTTGTAGACTCTTTCTATGAGCCTCGCTAACTGCCTCTGGTGCTGAGTGTAGCCAGGTCTCCTCTCGTTCTAGAGAGTTGTTATGCTGAGACCTCCACTCTTGAGAGCTCCCCTACCAGGGTTGAGTGTGGTAGGTTTCCTCTCATTTTAGAGAGTCATCCTGCTGAAGCCTACGCTCCCCAGAGCTGATGCTTAGGAAGTTAAGTATACACGCTCAGCTCTGTGTACTTTCTGAAATCCACATAACTGTAAAGTGTGCAAGCTAGGACCTTTGCACACTTTCTAAAATCCACATAAGTGGTCAGTTTGCACACAAAACTCTGCACACCTTCTGGAATCCTGTACGGTAAGTGATACGCATATTAGCTTCGTACCCTTTCTCTGAGTTGGTTAGAACCCGGTACCTTGAGCTCCACTCAACCAGTGTGTTTCTACTAACACACTTTGAAGCATTGCTCCACTCAGCTTTGAGGATTATGGTGAGTGGGGTGCTTCCTTTTGGGCACCTGTTGCTTCCTTTTTGGGCTCCTGTTGGCTTCCTGTCTGTTAGGAGAGTCATTCTGTTGAAGCCTCTGCTCTCCAGAGCTCCGCTTACACAGTACTAAGGAATGCAGGCTCCTTTTTTATGAGGCTCGCTAACTGTCTTTAGCACTGAATGTTGTCAGGCCTCCTCTTGGTTTAGAGAGTCATTATGCTGAGGCCTCCACTCTTAAGAGTTCCCCTACCAGGGTTAAGCATTGTTAGGTTTCTTCTTGTTCAAGAGATTCATCCTGCTGAAGCCTCTGCTCCCCAGAGCTCTGCTTAGGCAGTAATGTGAGCTGTATGCTCTTTCTATTTGAGCCTCAATACCTGCCTCAGGCACTGAGTGTAGCTAGGTCTCCTCTCACTTAGGTAGTCATTATGATGAGACCTCCTCTCTTAGAGTTACAGACACTTGCGGTTGAGTTAATCTATGATGACTGGGGCTTGAGCCTGCTGTAAAGCCTAGCGGTTTCATTAGCAGGGATGCTGTTCCTTAAGTCTTGACTTGGGGAAACAGTTACCTGGACACTCTTCCCTCAGCATGGTGGTGTTGGTATACCATTCCCCTAATGCCCTCCAGAGGACACAGCGTGGAGTTCCATTTTGAAAGGGAACGTCTCAGGTTATGCATGTAACCATGGTTCCCTGAGAATAGGGAATGAGATGCTGCATCTCTGTGCCATGCCTCGGTTACAGGGCTGTGTCTCTTCAGACAAAAAAGAGTTGACCTATTCTACAGGTGCCCTTTTATGCCCGCAGGCGCTCACTTGCTTACATCATAGGCTTCAGCCTGGCAATGACAAGTTCATTGTCATTTTTTCATTCATCCTTCAGACACCAGTCACGCAGACAGCATTCCCCTAGCACCCTCCAGAGGATTTATCAGGGAACCATGGTTACATGTGTAACCTGAGACCTTTATGTGCTACAGAGCACCTTTTTGTGCTACAAAGAACCTTTTGTGCAATGGAAAGTTTCTTTGGATATTAAAGGTTCTTTATGGAACCATGCACCATTCCAAATAACCATTTAAGAACCTTTTTTTAAGTGTAAATTGTTAAAATACATAATGTAATACAAAATAAACAGTATTATTCAGTCTGCCCTGGCTAGCTGTCCATTAATTATAATGATCATTTGTGTTCAGCCGCAAACTTGCGGTGAAAGTGGGCACGCCGGTGCAGGCGCAGATCCAGAATGATTTTTGGTTTGACTGTGAAATAATTCTTGTTAAAACTACAAAGTAATTCAGTCAAGAACTTTGAGTGATTTTCTTTCTTAGCCTACCACTTCATGGCAGGGGGCTGCTTATATTGTGCAAGTTAATGAACTACTGGAACCTTCCTAGACCTGTACACGCCTTATCGTTGCTCTGAGACAAAAAGCAGCTGTTCTTGTGTGAATAAGTAAGTGACTGAGACCTCACTGTGTTCAGTACACAGTTGGGAAAGGAAAAGAAGTGATTGGGCAGCTTACTTTCATAATATAAAATATGTCATACTCACTTAAACACTGTAGGGAACGGCAATCCAGGCACCATCCACTGGAGAGCGTGCCTTCAATGGCAATTTTTAGGAGGCTTCATAGCTATGTGTAGGAAAAAAGATTTTGAGGTAATATGGCACTTGGCGCTGCATTTATAGAGGCTAAGCCTGCCAATCTGACAAGTGCTCAAACACCACTGGCTACTGCAGCACGTTAGCGCAATTCAGTGAGGCTTCAGGAAGTTTTGGAGAAAGGGATTTCACCTAGTATCCTTCGCAATGTCTAGAGACATACTTGAAAGGGAACAA
Organism: Carassius auratus; assembly: GCF_003368295.1. Lineage (NCBI taxonomy): Eukaryota > Metazoa > Chordata > Actinopteri > Cypriniformes > Cyprinidae > Carassius > Carassius auratus. The sequence continues at coordinate 17,014,685 of NC_039285.1, forward strand.
AAGCTAATAATGCCTTTTTTTTGGACAAACAAATGCTTAATATGCCTGAGATATTACAGTTTTTCTCCATTGGTTTGGCTCATTTCTTGAAACAGAAATTACATTCTGAAAATTCTAAGATCATTTGGCAAAACAGTCTTACAGTTCAGCACAACACTATAGCTCACTTGCAAAATCTAATATATCTCCCAAAACTGTTCACTCATGCTTCAAAACTAAATTCCTTTCCCATGTAAAGAGTCAGTGCCACGAAAATGGCAAAGATCCTTCTCAATTGCTTTGGCTCATTTCTTGAAGCAGACCGGACATTCTCAACACTCTTGGTGCTTTTGCCAAAATAATGTGGATGGCTCGGCACAACACCATGGTTCACCTGCAAAAGCTCATATCTCTCCCAAAACAATTCACTCATGTGTCAAAACTAAATTTCCTTGTCATTTAAACAGTCAGTGCCCCCAAAATACTTCGTCCCTTTGGCATTGTGTAAGCACTGCAAGTCAAAATGATTAGATGTTTTGTCACTATAGCAGAGGACCATTGAAATATCCCTCATGTCCACCTTTCAGTCTTAGCTCAGTCCTTTATTGACAATGGTTACTGTACAGTTTTTGTATAGCTAACAGAATACAATTTTGTATAAAACTGAAAAAAAAAGAAAAAGGATTTTAGGGTAAGAGTAGCCTCTTAGGTTTAACAGCACACATTGCACTCATACTGCCAAGGAAACTGTAACCATTATCATTCACACACATAGTAACTTTCATACATCAGAGTAAAAAGAAAATGTATACAGCATAATATACTTTATAATATGAACACAAACAAAAAAACAATGAAAATGATATGCAGCCTACAGTGCTGTAAATAATGCTTGAGTTTCACAACTAACAGTTCTTCACTGGTCGCTATCCTCACCCTCCCTCTCCTGGCCACCGTCCTCACCCTGCTGGCCATCTACACGCTGCTGTCTGTCTGGCCATAGATCGTCCACATCACAGCGTATATTGTACCTTGCGATGCAACGAGGGAAGAAACGGCGCGCATGTCGCAACCATCCCCTAGACTGATCTCCTGTAATATCCTCACACGCAGCATCCATTGCATGGAGCAGGGACCTCTGATCTTGAGCCCGATGCTCATACACTCTCCACCTCCAAGCGGAGAAAAACTCCTCAATAGGATTGAGGAAAGGAGAGTAAGGTGCTAGGAACACTATGACCATCCTTGAATGAGTAGTGAACCAGGCCCTGATGAGCGGGCCACGGTGGAAATTCACATTGTCCTATACAATAACGTAACATAACATATAGTGGTAGGTGAGGCCCTACAAGACCTCTCTCATTTTCAGGGATCAAATCAAAATGAAGGCGGTCCAAGAAGATGAGGAGCTTCTGTGTATTGTATGGGCCAAGACTGGGGATGTGAGCGGCCACACAATTCTCAGATATGGCAGCACACATCGTTAAATGTGTTTTTGCCCCCTCACTGGCCTGGGACATCCACCGTGGCCCGGTGGCCAATAATATTACAGCCACGTCTTCGGCACATGGCCAGGTTGAAGCCAGCTTCATCCACAAACACGAGGATGTGAGGGGTCTCATTTCCTTCCAATGCCATCATTCTCTACAATAGCGTAAAAAAAGAAAACGAGTCATATACTACAGTTACAGACAATTACATAGGAATGTTCTATGTTCTCCACAAGTTCAATATACTACTGGCCACTACTCTAGTGGTTCCAAACCTGGGGTACATGTACTCCTATGCAGAGGTACTACGGGGGTATTTGACAGAAAGGAGAGGGGGAACATCATCAATGACTAATGAAATTTTACAGTAAAATCCACAGTATTAGATAGATTTACATGAGTGGCACTAATTGCAGCTAGTTCACCTTTTTTCATATTGTATGTTATATTCTTCAAAATAAGGATTATAATGATCATTGCATCGTACAGTAAGCTGCAGTTTTTAGGCAAAATGTTGAAGTCAGATAAAACAAATACTTTCAAACCTGGATTACCTGGATACACAAATCAGGTAAAGTGGGTACTGAAGCCAAAAAAGTTTGGGAACCACTGCTTAATTGTAAAAAGGTTTTAATGATGGACAACCAGTAACTGACTTACATGTACATACTGGTACCGCAGCTCTTTCACTCTATCAGAGTTCCTCTCAAATGGTACCCTGTAAATTTGCTTCATTGTCATCTGATGCTTCTTCAATATCCGGTCTATTGTGGAGATGCTTATAGAGTTGACATTTTGGAATATGGCATTGCCTTGTAGGATTGCAGTGCGGATAGGTCTCATTGTGATGGCATTATTTGCTAGCACCATGTTACAGATCTCTTGTTCTTGTTGTTCATTGATAAGTTTCCCTCTGCCACCCGTGTAAGGTTGTCGTCTAATCCTAGACATAGAATTCAAAGGACAACACTTAATGTATACCTTGTGTATTCCTTACAGAATGAGTTACATATATGTAATTGTATTGTTTTACTTACAGTTTTTCTCAGTCGCTTTGGTACATTTCTTGAATCAAACTCACAATTTGCAAAACATAAAGTGCATTTCTCAAAACAACCCGTACAAATAGCAAATCACCATGAATTACCTGCAAAAGCCAGTCTCCTGCTCAAAATCCTTAGTTCATCTCTCAAAAGTAAATAGCTGTGTCAATGAACATATCAGTGCCATCAGAATGACAAGTCCTTGTGTCATAGTGTACGGATAAGACAGTCAAATTGCTTAGTCATGTTGTCAATATAACAGTTTACTCTGGAGGGATGATCTGATGTAAACTACTGTATTGAACAATATGCCATATGCTTATGTATGCCATATCCATTTCAAACGTACACATTTACACATTACTGTATGTGGGATATTGACTGAAAGAGACTGGATAGAATTCCCAGTTACACTTTTACAAAGTCTGACCAAAAAAAAAAAACCTTTACAATGTCATTGTGATATAGAAAAGGAAAAACAAATATGGACACAAATATGAAAATAAGTCCATTTTCAGAATGTGTAACTCTTGTGTTGTCCTCTGTCTATACAGTATAAGCTTTTCAACTGAAGATTCATGAGATGAACCTTTGAGCTATTTCAGAGAAAGGGTTTATCATTGGTTTATCATCTACATTCTCTTCATAAGTCAAGATTCACTTGGACAATTCATGCCAAATGTACAAAAAGTCTAATAATAATGTGTAAAAATAAATATAAAAAGTGTGCTAGGCAGTTTTTGACAACTAGATTAACCATTTTGCATTTAATGACTTATATGATGAACTACAGACTAGATGTTTTGAAGGGTAAGACTGTTGCACAGAAAACTATGCAATACGTTTTGAGCAACATGACATGAGCAACTGATAATGTAGGAAACTGCCGATAAACATGCATAATCAATTGCATGAATGTACAAAAGCAATCGCAACTTGTTCAAAAGAATGAGAAACTGGTTTTATGATGTGTATAAATGACTAGATGTGGAGGTTGTACAAGTAGTTTTGAGAATTTCATTTCTGTTTTGAAAAATGCACCAAAGTGACTGAGAAAAACTGTAAAGTAACTTTACCACAATTCTAATGCATCACTGCACAGTGACTGGAATACTACTGTAAACTGTATCATCATCAATACTGTAGAAAATAAACTATTCCATAGTTTATGGAATAGTTCCATAGTTTATTTTCTCCAATGTTTTTCTTGTCATTTTTAGTATCATAACATCCCAGGCCTATCACACTCACACTAAATGAATAGGTAAATGTGTAAATAAATATATTTCTTGCTCTATGCACAGTGTCCTGTCCTATACAACATATAATTCCATCATTGACTGACTACATACCTGTTTTCTCTGCGAAAGGTTTGGATGATGGAGGAGACTGTAGAGCGAGGCAAATTAGGCTGCACTCGGTGACCAGCTTCCGCCATTGTGAGGCCATGGTTGATGACATGGTCTATAATTGTGGCCCGATTTTTTTCCGGGACAGCCTGGTGTCTTCGTGCTCCTCGGCCTCTTCCCCCTATTCCACCACCACGCACCCTTACTCCTTCTCCTCCTACTTTTCCCCCTATTCCACCACCACGCACCCATACTCCTCCTCCTCCTCCTCCTCCTCTTCTTCTTCCTCCTTTTCCTCTTCCTCCTCCTCGTCCTACTCCTCCACCTCCTCTTCCTCGAGCAGGCAGTTGCCCTTGTTCATTTACTTGGCCAGGTGCCTCCATGTTCAGACATTGTACTGGTCCTGCATGGTCAAGCTCTTTACATACATTTTTGGCAGCATTCACAGTCATGGACAGCACCTGTCAGGTACCTAAACATACTGTTTGATTGGTCATCTGAGACGTGTGAAACTCCTCCTTCGTTAGTCAAGTTCTAGTTTCACCTGACTGTCAATTGCTGTAATAAATTTATCAAATGTTCCAAGGGATTCATATATCGTATTCATGGTATTATGTTCTTGACTAATTTTGACAATTGAACAGACTATTGTGCATGTGATGACTTACACAATGAAATGATGCTGACTCATTTTGGAGCGAACAACCATTAGACTGAGAATCAACAATCAGTTTAGATCAACAAGATCTATTCACTTGCAAATTGTGCTAAATGTAGGCTACCTCATTTGCAAAGATGTACTGAGACATTGAGACATGTACTAAGACATTTGCAAATTGATGAAATTAATGAGAAATTCCATTCTGTTGTGAACAATTGCCAAGTGGTTTGGAGGTTTGTCCATGTTGTTTTGAGAATGTAATTTCTGTTTCAAGAAATGAGCCAAACTAATGGAGAAAAACTGTAAGTAGGGATGACCTCCAATTTTGAAAACAATTCAGCATAAGGGATAAGGTGCTGATGCATAGGTTTTTGTTCTATACTGCTTTTTTTGTGTCTGAACCAGAACCAGAACCAGAACAGGAACCAGATATATCTCATGAAAGCAAGTCCTCTGGACTCTGACAGGAACAAATGGAGTGTGATTGGCGACAAAGCAAACAGATCAGTGAATGCCTAAATCAATTTTCATGAATCAGAGCCATCTGACATGAGTTGCACCATCCCTGTGACACTTAACACAGCAATTTCAACACGTCTGTTGCTTTGTTTATAATGAGCATACTTGTTTAGAGCTGTATGAGAACAAAATAATTTCTGTCAAACTCAGAATGGGAAAATTAGTCTCTGGAGTCATTACAGCAAAAACTTTTTTTTTTTTTTTCTTTTTTTTTTTTTTTTTTAACAACTGTTGTTCAAAGTAAAGTCTTTTTTATCTTAATTCAAAATTCATTGTCAATGAATGTTGTTAAAATATTTACATTCATAAACTGATATAGTGTACAATACATTATATGTGGTTTTACTAAAAAACAAACGCACACACATACACACACACACACACACATATATATATATATATATAATTATTTCCCCCCTTGTTTTTAATCTTAGAAAAAATAAATAAAGAGAAGATGTTTGCTAATTGTCTTAAATAAAATAACATATAATAAACTCAAATACATTATATAAAGTACTGGGCAAAATCTTATAGACACATACATACACAATCTTTAAAATGGTAATCTTTTGCATTAAGTCAGCCAGTGATTATATATTATATGAAAAAAAAAAGATCCAAAATGCCTAAATCCATGATATGTGACATCTTATTCAAGTAAGGTAAGTGCAAGGAAGTATTAAACTAAATCTAAAGATGAGAAAATGTATCCATTACACCCCTAAAATGCAGAGTGATATCAATAATTGAGAAACGCTTCATTTAAACCAGATTGGTTTTGTAAAAAATAGATGTTTAATAACATGAGAAATAACAGTTTACTTTTGCAAAGTCTGTAAACAATTCATCACCATGACGCTTTATGACAAGATCCACAGTATTTCAAACAAGAAACAGAGAACATCTTTACCACACCGAAAAACACACTCATGCACTGTGAGAGGGTATAAATTAAAAAAGGAAAATTGACATTCTATCCTCAAGAGCACTAACACACTGACATTCCATGTAAAAACACACATTGAGAATGATTTAGAAAACATTTACTTGGAATTAAAACATTGAGAACAACAAAAACTCTTTCCCACTTTTCCCCACTACATTTTCTTTTCCAATTCACCATGATTAGCACAAAATAATCGTGCAGTATGTGACCACTCAACATGCAGCTGAAACAATCATGTATCCCAATGCAGTGGAAGGGTTTCCAGGTGCACAGGTAGAAAAAAAAATGGCACACTATTCCCTTTGTTGTCAGGAACAGCCAACTGGAGCTCCTGGCTTCTGGATCCCAGGACAGAAAATCTTGTGCATGTATTTTCTTCTCTTGTTGGTCTAAAGATGAGAACTCAGGCTATGGTGATGGAGGCGCCTTTAGGGAATTACAGGAACCTCCCTGGCTTCCCCCTCCAGTACTGTGATACTGCAGAGAGTGGAGGAGAACAAATCACGAGTCATATTAGCTCACTCAAAACTTGTTATGATTATGAAAACAATCCATGGCAGAAATTAACACATTTAAGAAGTAAAAAGCTACAATATGTGACCATGTGTCATATGTGAACTGTAAGAGTGATAAATAATAATGATAATGATGATTATAATAATAATAATAATAATAATAATAACTATGCACCCATTTGTAAGGGAGCTTGTAAATTAATTTCTCTATCTAATGGTGTCACATCACATGCTAAAAGAACGAACTATAGGTTAAAGTATTTTATACAGTCTATGGTTAAAGCTTATGGGGCAGTCACGTGATGAAAGAACGACTCAAACCAGAAGACTTATCATATAAGAGGTAGGGTGAGCTAATCATAGACTGAAGACCCAAGTAAACAATGAATGAACCTTTTCCGTTTCTTATAGCATTATAGTTTTGTATTGTTTGTGGTGTGATAAATGTTTGCGTAAATGCTAGTAGAAGTGTTAGGGTAGTAACATGTAACATTTTAATAATATTTTGATAAAATGAATGAAATGACTCAAAAAAAAAAAGATTCTGTAAATTTTGCTCATCGAGACACAAAGGTCTTACTCGGTAAAATGATGGGAACTTCCCATCACTACTATATGCAGCTTTTGTGAATATAAAGCCTACCTTCTTTGAATTGATTGGTTATCTCAAATATTTTTGGATATTGATGAGTGGTGACGAGGAAACAATTCTGAGGTCCAGACCTTGGTGACCTCATAGCTGGCTAAGGCTTTGGTCTACTAGTACAGTATGGAATTTACTCCGTCTCTTCCATTCAGCTTTTTACCTTTTGTCATTATAAAAAAATCATGTGATAGCAAACAAGCTATTACAGATATAAATCAATGGTCCTAAACCAGACCTTTTAATTTATTTATTATTTTTGTTCTAATATGTGAGATATAAAGTGGAAGTTTGTTTTGTTCGTTTTTTTGGGTGGGCGGAGAGTGTTAAAAAAAAGTTAGCCTATAGGCAACAAATACACAAAAACAGGATCTCTCAGTACTCTTCACCTCAGCCTTCAAAACCATCTGCTGTGAAAGAAAATTATTTGTTCTGGCTCCCTGCAGTGCCACAAACAGAGTATGTGCACAGTGTGATTTTGACTGGAACGAGGAGTGGATTTTTTAAAAGTCGGAGCATCATGGTTTTCTCTCGCTCCAAGAGTGCTCCACCACTGCTCCATCATGAGTGCAATTCATGCCAATGATCCGTAATATAACAACATACTTATTTAGCTTGATAGAGAAGGATCACTCAAATTAGAAATAATGTGAAGGCTATGTTATGTTATTTTTCCCTCAAACTAAATTTGCACTGCAAAAATCAGTAATTATACCTTTCAATGCTGATGACCATGTCATGAAGTAAGAAAAAACTTTGCACACTAGTGTTCCAATAAGCCACTTTAAACTATCCTGTTATTTAGTTTATTATTATTATTATTATTATTATTATATATATATATATTTTTTTTTTTATTAATATACGTTATGAACAAAACTGTGCCATTTTAAACATACTGAAATACTTTAGACACTGAGCAAAGGTGGAGCGGTGTTTCTAATCAGTGGAGGAAGGAGCAGGAAATGGTGAACCCGGAGTGGAGCTAGAGCGGAGTGATTATTAAACGTTCAGAGTGTGGAGGGGAAATTGTTGATGCTCCACTCCGCTCACATACTTCTGCCACAAATGATAGAGTTACATATATATACAGTGGAAGTTTTCTTTAAATAAAGTCCTTAAACAGTGAGCTTTCAGAGAATTTTGATTTTCAGAGAAATTTGGACCTTTTAAAGTAAGTTATGTTTAAGCGTTTCCTCATGTGAATCAGAATTCCTTCTCAAAAGAAAATAATAATAATAATAATAATAATAACAGATGAAGAGTCTTTAATAATGTGAATGTTTTTTTGTTTTTTTTCTTCTTTCCCTGCAGAAGGAGTAGTACCTTGACTCAGCTGTCCAGGGAAATGTTCTTTAAAATAGGTCAGATTTGCTTCAAACCATCAGAGCAACCCAGCCATGTCATGTGTGTTTGAGATCTCTGTATTATTTGTTCTAAATAATTCTAAACTATTTTTTTTTTTTTTTTTTTTTTTTTTTTTTTTTTTTTTTTTTGAAGTCAAATTCCAGGCTTACAAATAAAAAAATTAATTAGTTATAGTTACTCACTACTTGTTCCAAAAAGTAACTGAGCTAGTAACTGAATTACTCTATAATAAAAGTAACTCGTTACCAGGTAAAGTAACTATTTGCGTTACTGTAAAAAAAAAAAAAAAAAAAAAAAAAAAAAAAAAGTTGCTATATGTCAAATATATATATATTTTTTTTTTTTGCAGTTTTCACAAGTCGGTTGAAATGAGTAGAACAGACAGGTGTTCGTACACAACTTTCGATATTTATTGCATGTCAAAAGACAGCAAGAGATTTATCCTGAACTTCAAGTATTATCTTTGTAAGAAAAGTGTTGTGGGCCACTAGCTTTGTAGATGCGTGTGTCACACATTGCATGTACACATTTCATGCACATTCTTGCCTTTGACCACAATGAATTTGAAGTAGCGCTTATATCTCCACCTTGAAAATGCCATTTTCATCGGATTGATCCTGACTGGCCATTTCTGCTGCTGCTGCGAATCTGTGTAGCTGTTGCATGTGTGTTTGTGTGTGTGTGTGTGTGTGTGTTTGGCGCCGCTGGCGCGTGTGACGGCATGTGTGTAAAAACACTGACTCTGATTGGCTACCATGAAACATATGACTCGGCCTTACCGAATCATAATCGATTATCTTGTTTTTAACCCACCTCCACACTCGCTGTGTGAGCCAGGGTTGCCTTCGGATTGCATAGTTTATTAAATCAATGCATAGTAATGTACCGCATTTAACTTTCAGTAATGGTAACGGCGTTGTAACGATGGGAAAAGTAATTAGTTAGATTACCCCGTTACTGAAAAAATAACGTTGTTACATAACGCCGTTCTTTTAAACGCCGTTATTCCAAACACTGCAAATAAACACCAATTATATTTATAATTTTCCTTCTCAAGATCAGCAGTACTCACGGTTTATATGTTGGCAGATTAAAATTAATTCTGAAGAAGTGTTTCATAAATAATAAAGAAAGTTCACTCTACGAGTGCTGATTGACAATTAGTCAAGATACCTGCTGTTAACAAAAAGACATCACCGAACAGACAAAAATAAAAGAAAAAGACAAGCGGACACACAAGGATTACAGACAGCTTTAGATAACTGCAAATATGAGGATGGTTGAAACATCTGTAAAACATTATTACCATGCTCATTTTTTTTATAAAGTAGTATGTTAGCAAATCTTCAGATTTCACATTCAGCCATGATGATCAATCAGCATGAACAAAGGTTTAGTGATAAGCTGATGTAATTGTTGAAATGACAGTCTGAAAAAAATATTTCTGTAAACATATAAACTATAATACTGCAAACAAGAATACACTCAGTGAAAGAGAATGGCCATATAGTACATGCTTGGTTTTGAAAGATCTCTATTATCTTATATATACTAAACAAAAGTGATTCAAACAGAATGTCAAACAAATCACTGTTTTAATCACTTTTTTTAAGCTGAAGTGTTATATTTGGGACATTAAGTTTCATGCCTTATGTATTAGACCTGTTGCCCACGAGAAACTATTAAATCTGTCCTGAATTAACTTTTGAAAGAGAATGTCCATGTGTTCTTACCTCTATGAGAGGGTGCCAATGTGCGATGGGTTTTCGTGGGTATGTCAACATTTCATTCCAGTGTTCTCTTCCCAAACCCTCAGCATCATTCCCTACTCGGCACACGCCAATGACCTCATTGTGACCAACACTGTGAAAGAGAGAGCAATATACTGTGTTTACTTCATAATACTACTTTTTGCCGAATCGTTGCTGTAAAAATTCTGTCTGTATTATATATCTCCACTGCCCCTTCTATTTGGCTCACATACTGTATGTCTTCATTAAGTGTGAATCACAAATGTGTGTATATGTTGTGTTTTTTTTTTTAAATAGTTTAGATTATTTTAAGAGGAACTCAAAAAATTCATTAGACTGTTATTTGTTTAATATATAAAATGTTTTAATTTTAACAAATAAAAGTTACTTTCAAAGTAGCTCCAACTTCCATGTAAAGTGTAAAGATCAAGGGAATTTTTTGAATGCTGTTACTACAGAAGACTATTTTAACTTATCTCTCAGTTAACAAATAATCCAATGATAAACTGCCTTTAACTGTCATTTTGCATTATTGACACACTGTTCTCCTAATGAATGTTGTTCAGTTGCTTTGACGCAATGTATTTAGTTTAAAGCGCTATATAAATAAAGGTGACTTGACTTGACAATAATGTACAGTATTTGAAAAATTATGTGTTTTTGAACATTAAAGCATGTCAAAATATTATTTTACACCAAATACACAAAATAATGAAGTTCACAAGCATAAGCTACATCCTTACATTTTGTAAGTTTTAGCTTTGCTTACTAACCTTGTCCATGTAAAGTTATTTCCATGAATAACGTCTCAGTATTAAACAACCCAAACAATGCTACACTTACCAATAAATAAATGTAAAAAGTGAATGGGAACAAAGAGAATATTCTAATTTGCAAATAAATTTCTGCCTTTAAATGATATTCCTAAATGTCACAAATCACATTTGACACTTTAAAGAGGAATAATCTTTAGAATATTTTTTGAAGGTGATAATATATATATATATATGTATATATATATATATATATATATATATAAGAAAGTCACGTCCCATAGAGTTCCATTGTAAGTGTCTTCTGTAAATGTCATTATGAAGGATGAGTCAAAATTAATGTCTGGTAATCCACTGGATTTAACATATGATTTGCACAGAGCTGAACTTGTTTTGACACCGGAACATTGCTTAAAAATCAGAAAGAAAAAAGGAAAGAAAAAGAAGACATTCCAAGAAAGCGATCATATTTAATTTCAATAGTTGCCTTATACCATTTGTCTGTAATGGGCAGATAGGACAGAAAAGACATTTAGGAGACTCTCACCGGTCATAGTCCATAACAGCTACGAGAAGGCTGATTTGGTCAATGTTCTCTGGAGGGACATCAAACACTATGGCCTCATTGTACACAGGGTTCAATGTGTTCCTCTTGGTAGAGGTTTTTCTTTTCTTCAGTCTCCGTCCATCACACATCAGAGAAACTTTTACATAAGGATCTAAGAAAAGAGTCCATGTGAGTAGAGAAAATATGTAATGTTATCCTTAAAAAAAAATATATATATATATATATATGCCTTTTCCAGGTGTGCAGTATTCAGTAAAAGTAGAACTGTGTGAGAATGTTGTTGTTTAGACTTAAAATCTATTCGAAAATTTGCTTCAACATTTGTGGAGATATTAACTCCAGGGTGTGAGCGGATGTTCAGTGCTCATGAAACCGCAGAGAGCAGATGTACCTCAGCCAGTTCTTCTGGAATTTACTGCTGCCCCTTATGTCTAAATAGCTGTTAGGCATGAGATAGCGTGTGTTCGGGGTAAATCTAATGGGCTATCTTTGATCTCATTAATCTGTTATTTGTTCCAGAGCAAATAGTTTTTGCTGAAGGCAAAGTCTCATAACAATATATATTATGCCTTTGTACTTTTGAATGATTTGCCTAGCAAATTTTATGATGGCTGTTGTTGTTGTATATTAAATATTATTATTCAAAAAAATAATATTTAATACAAATAATAGTAGTATTTAATAGTGGCATTTAGTGTTGAGAAAAGATAATTTGTTACATTATTCTGCCATTAGATGGCTGCAAGCGACTGTTTTATTTGTGAGTCAGCAGTTAAGACTTCTATATTGAAGGAGACTGAAACAGGGTTGTAAACAAGGAAGTTATTTTTTCTTTCAACAACACCTTGTAAGATGCAGCCAACAAATGAACTGAGCAGTGCTGTCATCAGAAATCACTATTAACAGATTGAAATACAAAGATATCACTTTCCTCAGTGCACATTCAAAGTAATGTTTTATGTTGAATAAGAGATTGAGCTGAAGAATGAATGCTGTATCAGATGCAGCTAATCACACTCACTCAGTCCACCTGTCTCTCATTATACTCTATTCTAAATAACACAGTGATTTTTTAATACAGTAATACAATAAGCTTTCAATGAAGCAAATCAATGTTCCACCGTTATTAGTTCTAGAGTGACATTTTCAAATTGGTAACAGAGGCTTGGGCTCAGCTGTTAAACTGACAAACTGAGATTTGAATCCACGTCAGAAAGAAATTAGTTCCATGCAAAGGAGGGTTTTTGGGACACTCCATTGTTGTCTTTTTTATATTTACACACTTGTGCCAACAAACTGTTCAAATAAATTAGATATCACACTCTAAGCTGTGCAATATGGCTGTATATCAGCACGCTGTGTATTACCTATAACCAAATACATCATTATGATCATTTAAGACCATAACCTTGTATCAATTATTGTAGTATTGAACACAAATTCAAGGAATGACCAGAGATGGCAAATGTACACACATCCTTCACTCAAGCAGAAGTACCAATACTCATTTTTAAAAAGACTATGGTAAAAGTTGAAGTACTGACGACACTTTTTCACTCAATTTAAAGTTAAGAAGTATGCTCTGGCATGCACTTTAGTAAAGAATAGCCATTACTACTGCCTGTTTTAGTGTCTTGCTGGTAACTGTACCTCACAACATATTATTACATTAATACAAAAGAGCTTCCATTACACCAGCTTAAAACTTTATCTAGCCTCTTACATATCATACCATTAGCTGCAAATTCATACATTCTGTTAAGGAGGAAAGAAAGAAAGGTAATATGTAATTTCTAACTGTAGTTTAATAGAATCTGAATCTGCAAATACCTGAAGCTCCAGTGATGTCCATGGCTTTCAGATTTCGTGCTTTGATCATGGTGATCGTCAGTCGTCCGGCAGTGGGCAGATAGCATAGAGAAAACATCAAATCCCCCAGATCCACATTGTCCTGGCAACAGAAACAAGATTCATTTTATCACATTTACTATTCTACCTGTACAATAAACACTTTCATTCATATCAATGACCGTTTGATTCAGTTATTTATTCATGCATTTGTTCATTTATTCACTCATTTACTCGATTTTCATTGAAAATCGTGCAGACCATGGTAAATATAGATTACATGGAGTTCACCAAGGAAGTAGCCGCCACGTTTTTATCATTTTTTCATGGCACTTTGCATAATATCAGAACAACACTTACGTCAGCAGCGTTAAAAAGTAACAGCCTCATTATCACTTGCTCTGGAAATAACTCAGCCGAGAATGTGAGATGTGCTTCTCTATATAACACCTATTCTTTTGAACTTCAGTGAATCATGGCTTACCTCCAGTCTGTTAAAAAATGAGGATTTAACTGATGAGATTCATCTACACCTGACCATCAGTTCACTGCATTATGAACTTCACCAACATAGTTTAGATTGACAGAACCCAGAAATTGCAGAAAAGAGATGTTATGCTGATTGGTGTATCAAAGTAATTCAAAACTGCCTGATATAAAGAAGGACAGTTGGTTATTAAGCAAAGATAAATTGATTTTTATTTTGAAATGTGTGAGTATTATTGCTGTGGTAAATTGAATGTTAAAAATTATGTTACATTTTACATGCCATTTAAGGCAATAACAGACCACAGTAATAGACCACTGTGAGAATAAATGAATGGATGGATGGATGGATGAATGAATGGACATAATGAATGAATAAACGCATAAGCCATGTTGAGCAAACATGCAGAAAACAAAAATGTATGCAATCAGAATTGCATTCAATCGAAAGTACAGATTATTTAATAGAGAACACACAACTAGGGCGGACACTTTTGTGAAAAAATCATTTTAGATTTTTAAGACATAAGTGTTCATCAAATCTATTGTAAAATTGATTTTCCATGTAAAAAAAAAAAAAAAAACGTTTCCTTTTTGAACGTCAAATAACGGACGAACGTAACGAGAGCGCTGGAAACGCACAAGTCAGCAGTATTTCTTATTTAAAAATATATATGCAGAGGGGACGGCTGGCATAACAAAAGAAAAACATCACTGCAGGTTTCAACCCAGCTGCATTTATGATTTAAGCAATTCAAAAATCTCCAAGATTACTTTGAATAATGATTCAATCCATTTCAAACAACTGTTCAAAGAAATTAAACTTTAAATGGGCTTGAGAACAGGCCATGTGTGTTTTTTTATTTTATTTTATTGAACGTAACTGACACTTAGGCTAGGCGGCACTAGGCAGGCATAATTAAAGGCTATGGCCATTACAAATTTATTGGATAGGAAAACAAGTCGATCAACATTTTCGGGGTCCAGAGCAGAGCGTTTTTTATTCACTAATGTCCAGCTGTTGAGAAGACGCGCTCCCAGGGATACTCAGGTACAGCTGCGCAAGGTGGGGGTATTAATGTCAATTTTCCATCCCAAAAGCCGGTCGCTGTCAGCTTGCAATGGTACTTTTCATAACTCAGAATCTCCTGTAACTAGATTTGCGAATGAGGCGAATGAGGCGAATTCGCGTCTACCGCACCGCGAGACCTCAGACGCACATAAAGGCGTCTACATTGACTTAATATTGAAATCATTCTCGCCAGACACTGCACTTTTCTAATTCTTTATTTTCTTTTTCTGCTTGTTTGTGAGTTTTGTTACATCTTTATTTTTTAATTGTTTAAAGGGGGGGGGGGTGAAATGCTATTTCATGCATACTGAGTTTTTTACACTGTTAAAGAGTTGGATTCCCATGCTAAACATGGACAAAGTTTCAAAAATTAAGTTGTACGTTTGAAGGAGTATTTTTGTTCCAAAAATACTCCTTCCGGTTTGTCACAAGTTTCGGAAAGTTTTTTTCGAGTATGGCTCTGTGTGACATTAGATGGAGCGGAATTTCCTTATATGGGTCCTAAGGGCACTTCTCCAGGAAGAGCGTGCGCTCCCGTGGGGCAGAGCAGAGACATTCACTGATCAGAGCGAGAGCGAAATGTCACAAAAGAAGTGTGTTTTTGGTTGCCAGGGCAAGACAACCCTGCACAGATTACAAAAAAAAAAAAACAGCATTAAGGGACCAGTGGATGGAGTTTATTTTTACAGAGCATCAACGGAGTTGTGCAAGTGTTTTTGTTTGTTCCCTGCATTTGGAAGATGCTTGTTTTACAAACGAGGCCCAGTTTGACGCTGGATTTGCATATCTTTTATTTGTTAAGGATAATGCAGTTTCAACGAAAAAGGTCACGATCGTGTGTTGGAACTGCAGGCGGTGAGTAAAACTGCTTCAAATATCTCTGTGTTGTTAACTTAGCTATCAGCGCGTAAGCACATCAAGTTAACAACATGCGATGTTGTCATCAAACTGCACTTTCCACATGTAAAAAAAAAAAAAAAAAGACGACATAAAGTGTAACTTAGTCATTTTCCAAAACCGCTAAGCAAATATATACAGCTTCAATACATACTACTTAGAGACGTCCTGCTGTAGTCGTTGCTGCTGCTCTTGTTAAATTTCAGCCTCTGGACTCTGATTCTGGATCATAAATATACGGCTGAATCTGACTGTTAGCCATGGTTTGTTTTGGATGATGTTTTTTTTCCTCATGGTAATGTCACAGTTTCCACATGCTCTCAACGCAAAAGCCTACTCGCGCTCGTGATTCTTTAGCTCCGCCCACACGTCACGCCTCCAGTCACTCGGGTTTTTCCCGGGAAAAAAACGGTACAGACTATCTTTCTCTTATAAATATAATAAAACTAAAGACTTTTTGGAGTTATGAAGGATGCAGTACTACTCTATAGGTACTCAAGATTAACAGGATATTGAGTGAAAACGAGCATTCCCCCCCCCCCCCTTTAATTATTTTAAAATTAATAGTGCACATATTTGGTTAAAATCGATTCCCTATTTTAATTTCCGAAACATTTTTTGGTTGGTCCCATCGATTGTGTAATCGATTTACAAACTAAAAGCGACAGCCCTACACACAACACACATTGCTTATAACATGTTTTATATCAGTGCATCTGTGAAAAAAATCATAATAATGAGTTGGTTTTGAATTGATTTTTCCTCAAAAAATTCCACATTGTAGTAGTCTCTTAACTCTTGATTTTGGAACTGAGGGTATCAAAGGATGAGACTAGCATCTGTCAGACACTATATTCTTATAAATATATATATATATATGTGTGTGTGTGTGTGTGTGTGTGTGTGTGTGTGTGTGTGTATTGGCATTTACACGGTGCAAAAAAATAAAATAAAATGATGTTTTGGCCGGTAATGAGATATTATAAGTTCATACCAGACACCAGACCTGAAGCTCATGCTGATGATAACCTGGGGTCATGCTGGCTGTGACAGTAAAAGGTCATTCTAGTGCTGTAATGGGTTTTGTAGAGGATCTTAGAAGCTAGTGGTCCTGCCATTTAGAAAGGGTTAACTAATGTTCAAGGGCAACTGCTACTCTTCTATTATGATATTTCAGACATATTGCCTGGCTTACTAAAGACGTTAGCAGGTTTTTCAATGCAATTAAGATCAACATTTCATGGAGAGCGAGAGCATACCACAAGTGTTATTAGAAATTCCATCTGGTAAATTACTCACTTTCAGGCAACATATCGTCATCATTTACTAGTACATTTACATAATTTCTTAGTTGACCAAGATAGCTGTGCATACATATTGTAAGGCTCAGCTGCTCTCCAGTTTTTGCAGTTTTGCATTATTTTTCATGCTCATCTTGGCACTGAACAGCTTTGCCTTAACATCTTACACCTGACAGGAGCATTTGGATATTGGTATGCACTTTTCCAACAGTTTTATCACCAGTCCTCAACTTCATCATCTAACTGGGGGAGAAAATACAATGCATGGTGCTCAGTGCAGGCTAAATATTTACTAAAATATATGCTATCATATGGCTAACTGAATCTTATAACAGGACAGAAGGTGTGCTGGTCTAGAACTATGACTAGTGATATTAGCTTGCTAGTTAAAGTTAGCTACTTGCTATATATATATATATATATATATATTTATATATATATATATAATTTGTTTATTGTTATTATTATTATTATTATTATTATTATTATTATTTTTTATTATTATTGTTATTTTGTGTATGTGTGTGAACAGGGTGAGCGTGATTTCATGTTCCTGGATCAACATCCTTGTTGTTCCTGGAACAACATTCCAATCAACCAGTCAGAATTCAGATATAACCTTTCAGGAAATATCTGTTTTAGGCTTAAATTCACTGTTAGGTGCTGGGTTAGGTGCTTCTACACTCTTGTTAATCAGCTATAATTTCCCACTGATTTTAGGAATAAATTATAGGTAGGGTTAATTTAGACGTAGAGGTTAGGTTAAATCCACATTTTTAATAATAATGTTGATCCAGGAACATGTCGTACTTGTCAAAATCACGGCGACCATGTGAACAGCATGTAACAAAACTTTAAAAATGAGAGCATATAGACTATTTTTATGTGAAGGACTCCAATAGATACTTTCATAAAATCCAAGGGAAACTATCATAACAATGTCATTTTAATGAACCTCATCTGTCGACATTATGTCGGTGAATCACACTGGCTGTCACTTGCTTGCATTACTATGCTGTGTGCAAGAGCATGAGCACAATGGACACCAGTGTAACTAATAAAAATGGATTCTGAATTCTGCATAGAGCCCTTTAACAGCTAAATATAAAAAAATTGTATGAGTTAATGTTTACTGTCGACAGTGAAAAAGCTTGAGCCATCCTCTAGGACTAGGGGGTATGACAAAACAGTCCAAACTTCTTTTGGATGTCACAGGATATAACAGTATTTAAATAAACAGTAATTTTTGTCTTAAAATGAAGTGAAACAGTTAGTCAAGTTTACAAAGGTTACAAAGGTGGTGGATTTCTAGAAACCACTGGACATCTAACTCTTTGTAACACTGACTACGCCACCCTGGGAATAAGGACACAGGTTTGTTACACACATCAACCATGCAATATTGTATTCACTCCACCACACAAACGTGCAATCAGGTACCAGAAAACTACAATTAGATCATTCAGTGAACAAGGATACCCATTAGCTTAGAGTGGGTAACACTCCTTCCTAGACATATTAAGAGTTAGAAAAAAAACCAAAAAAAAAACCAAACAAACATAAACTTTAATAAATTCAAGAAAACAAGTAAAACATCAAATAGTCACACACAAAAAAAGTTCAAATCAAATAATCTAAATACATTTTACAAATTACATCATAATCTCATACAAAATACAAAAAGTAACAAAATAACATATGTGATCAGATTTCACATTCCCCAAACATTGGACCATAACCCCTAAATGCAAAAAAAATAAAAATAAAAATAAGACTCTGTAATACCACACACAACCAAATGACTCAAACAACTTGTAAATTCACTCACACAACTATAAATATAACATACAAACCTCACAAATACGCAATCCTCTTGCTGAAAGAGTGGAGGGTAACCAAACAGATTAATACTTGGATCTCACAAACCTACAATGTTCAAAGTTCAATTGTTACAGCATTGCCTGATGAATGCAAACGATGAGATGACAGAACGCTGCAGCAATGCACAACACAAAAGAAGTGTCACACACACACACACTTCAAGACCAGTAGCTATCTCAGGGCTTAAAACTGAATCAATTGTTTTGAATACACTTTGGGGATATAAGGTACCTTTCTTATGAGATCGGAGATATGATCGTAAGACACCTTCAGCTTATCTTCCTTCTATTTCCTCTGTTTTTCTCCACATTTGTCGGAGGCTATGGGTATGATTATTAAGCTATGGCTGTGGTAAGGCTTTTGGATTTAGGATTTTGAAGGAGCACACAAATCCATAATAACATTACAGGTGGAATTAAATATTGACACTGAATAATTTATGCCTGATCCAAAAGACAGAGGCAGAGCTGGAAATAAAGTGTAAGCATTTGAAAACTCACTGGCCGTTTAAGATCTCAAAGAATAGACATACCGGCCTGGTGGCTTACAATAAAAAAATGGACTGGGCAATGAAATACTAAAAATAACTGGGTTATGATTGGAAAGACAAGCATCCTTATATATATATTGTCACGGGGTGAAGAATCACTCGACAAGGGGTATGTGAAATCAAAAGCCCCGGAGGGTCTATTTATTAAACACAGTGATGCCTGATGAAAGGTGCTGCTCCGCTTTCTGGTGGCCGGTGCTTCCCGTGTGCTCATCGTGCTTTTCTGTGCCAGTTAAGGTGAAAGTGGGTGTCCAAACGTGCTCCAAAGTGGCTGGGCTGTCGGTCACTCGCTGCTTTCTGAAAAGTGAAGAGAGAGGGGTTAGACCAGCGTTGCATTCGGTTCAAGACCGTTCTCTGAGTGCAGCATGTGCTCCTTTTGAGTGTGCTGGCTGATGGGGAGCAGCTGTGACCGATCAGCGGGTGACGAGGATGTGCAGGTGTTTTGCTTTGGTTTCCAGGGCGACGCTGATTCCTCTGGGAGTGCTCGTCACATTCCCCTCCCCTAAGCGTCTATCTGGTCCTGTGAAGACATGTAGAAAGTAGGGGTGAAATTAGGGTAGGTTGGGGAAAGACCCATGACAGACCTGCATAAGCTGTACAGATCCGGGAGAGGCCATCGGCGTTCGCGTTGGCGGCCCCAGCTCGATGGCGGACTTCGAAGTGGAAGTCCTGGAGCGCTAGAAACCAGCGAGTCACCCTGGCGTTGGTGTCCTTGGCGCGGGCCATCCACTGTAGGGGCGCTTGGTCGGTTACCAGGGTGAACTTGCGGCCCAGGAGGTAGTACCGGAGCTCCAGGACTGCCCACCTGATGGCCAGGGCTTCCTTCTCCACGGCGGCGTACTTCCTCTCGGCGGGGGACAGCTTCCTGCTGAGGTAAATGATCGGATGCTCCTCACCTTCTTGAATTTGGGAGAGGACCGCTCCCAGTCCTGTGTCGGAGGCATCCGTCTGCAGCAGGAAGGGGCAGCTAAAGTCTGGGGCGTGAAGTACCGGTGAGGACGTGAGTGCTGCTTTCACCTGGGAGAAGGCCTCTTCCGCCGACGGGGTCCAGCATACTTTCTCTGGCTGCCCCTTCCTGGTCAGGTCTGTCAGGGCGGCGGCTAAAGAGGAGAAGTTGGGGATAAAACAACGGTAATAACCCGCCAACCCCAAGAAGGCTCGTACCTGGGTCTTCGTCTGTGGTCTTGGGGTGGCGTGGATGGCTTCAACCTTTTTTTCTTGCGGCCGGATGAGTCCTCGGCCGACTTGGTAGCCCAGGTACATGGCCTCAGAGAGGGCTTGGTGGCATTTTCGGGGGTTGGCGCTAAGTCCAGCCCGCCGGGTTTCCGAAAGCACCCTCCTCAGGCGATCCAGATGTTCCTCCCACGCTTCGAAGTGGACCACGACGTCATCCAGATAGGCGGCCGCGTAAGCCTGGTGGGGCCGCAGGAGGATGTGCATCATCCGCTGGAACGTCGCGGGGGCCCCGTGTAGGCCGAAGGGAATGGTCCGGTACTGCCAATGGCCACTGGGGGTGGAGAAGGCGGTCTTCGGTTTGGCGGCCTCGGAGAGCGGCACCTGCCAATAGCCCTTGTTGAGGTCCAGGGTACTGATGTACCGGGCCCTTCCTAGGCGGTCCAGCAGTTCGTCCACCCGAGGCATGGGTACCCGTCAAATTCGGAGACTTCGTTCAGGCGGCGGAAATCGTTGCAAAAGCGGAGGGTGCCATCCGGCTTTGGGACCATCACAATGGGGCTGGACCATGGACTCCGGGATGGTTCTATTACCCCCAACTTCAGAATTTGTTGGACCTCTCCCTCAATAGCCTGCCGACGAGCCTCTGGGACTCGGTAGGGCCGTAGCCTAGGGCTGGGGGGAGGAGTCCTGGGCGACGTTGCCTGACAGGTCGGGCAGGCTTGGCAGAACCGCTTTACCTCGGCGTCCAGGCCCAGCCAATGGAAGCGGTCACGGATGCGTTGAGCGGTATTCGCTGCCGCGATGTGTCCTGCCATGGGGTGGGAATGGGCCAGCTCTAGAATGGTCTCAGTCTTGGCTCGAGACACGACTAGTAACTTTTTCTCCTCCCCCCTATGCTGGGAGGCACAATACAGCAGGCCATTCTCTACAACAAAATGTGGGAGAGGGTGGGGCCAGGGGAGGACGTCCTCTCCATCTACGACTCGCACCTGGCTCCAACAGTGCTTGAGTCGGTCCTCCTCCCGCTGTTCCTTGGCGAAAGAGCCCCCTCCAGAGGCCTGTTGGTAGACATCATAAAACAGATTAGTAGATTGGGAGGGGGCCTCACCTTCTCTCCCACTGTCGGAGACGAGCAGGGCCTTCGACGGTTCCCCTTGGGGCTGGCAGGCTGAGCAGCGGCGGACAGCAGCTTTCTTGAAGACGGGCCAATCCCTTCCAAGCAGTACGGCCAACGGCAGGTCCTTCACCAGGCCTACCTCCACCGGCCAGGTGCCCTGGGCGGACGGAATGACCATCTCACGGGCCGGTACTTGGCGAGTTTCTCCGTGCACACAGGTAATCTGTAGGAAGTTTTTCCGGCCGCTTCGAGGGGCGCACAGCCTGAGTCCAACAGGGCCCGGAACCGTCTTCCATCCACCTTCACTTCTGCTTCGGGGGCTCCCGCCGGCACTCGTTGGTGAAGGATGCAGCCTGCCAGCCAGGCTCGCGGAGGCGACGGTGGTTCTGCACTTGGCATGGGCCAATCTTGCGGTGGGGGAACCGTCGGCCTGCTGACTGGTCGCACGGTGCCTTCGAGCGGGCGTCACTCCTGGACCACCCTCCGGGGGAATAGCGGCAGCCGGTCCCCTGCCCCGCTGGGATGGACAGCATCTGCCAGCTCGATCGCCTCCACTAGTACCCGGACGTCACGTGGGTTCCTCATGCCGACAGCCTGTCGGTGGGCGCGAGGCAGTGCGCGCAGGAGGCGATCGACCACCACTCGTTCCCCTACCTGTGTTGGGGTGGGGTTTCCTTCCAACAGCCAGTGCTGGGCGATGCGGCTGAGTTCGGCCACCTGGGCACGGGTTGGCACCCAGGGCTTGTATTCCCACTCGTGGAACTGCTGGGCAGCGCTCACAGGGGAGAGGTCCAGCCTCGCCAGGATCTCTCGCTTAACTTCGACATAACTGTCGGCACTCGTTAGGGGGAGCGAGAAGTAAGCCCTCTGTGGTTCACCGGTGAGGAGGGGTGCCAGCGCATGTGCCCACTCGTCCTCTGGCCATCCCTCTTGGTGGGGGGTGTTTTCGAAGGCCTGAAGGAAGGCTTCCACATCGTCATCGGCTGTCATCTTAGGTAACAGACGGGTGGCTTGTGCCCGAGGCTCAGGTAGCAGAACGCGCTGGGCAGCGCGAGTTCATCCTCCGTCCTGCCCAGGCGAGTGGCAAGGTGTTCCGCTATTTGCTGCTGGTGGATTCTAACTTCAGCGAGGCATTGTAAGATGTCCTCCATCGCAGGGACACGCATGCCGCCTTCCGTGGTGCTGGTGACAGAAACAGGGAAAAAGGGAAAAAAATTAGGAGTTGGCGCGGTGATCTTGTCGGTGATTCCTCACTGTTCTGCCCGCATTCTCCACCACTGTCACGGGGTGAAGAATCACTCGACAAGGGGTATGTGAAATCAAAAGCCCCGGAGGGTGGATTTATTAAACACAGTGATGCCGGGTGAAAGGTGATGCTACGCTTTCTGGTGGTCGGTGCTTCCCGTGTGCTCTTCGTGCTTTTCTGTGAAGATGATGTCACTAAAACAGTTTTTTGACTAACCTCCGCCCACATGAATTCACAAAAAGGGGGGTGTGGTCTTGTTGCGCTCTCACAGAGAAGAAGTAAGCTGCATTTGTGTCTGTCACCATGTCGGTGAAACGCTGTTATTTTCATCTCGGAGTCCATCATCATCTTTGTTTGGCCTTCCCAGGGATGCTGCACTTGGAGATTAATGGTTACAATTTATGTTTAACTCGGTTCCCGAAAATTATAATCCACATGTAAAACTATGTGCAGCACATTTTGCTGAGGACAGCTTGCTGAGGACAACTTCCTCAATCTCAATCAGTTTAATGCCGGATTCGCAAACAAATTATTCTTGAAAGATGGAGCAGTTCCCTCTTTGTCTGGAGAAGGCGTTGTTTATGGACCACAACCGGAAAGTGTATTTTATTTACTGTAACTTATTACACAAAGGGCAACGCTGTTTAGCTTTGTTAACTAGGGCTGTGCAAAAAAAAAAAAACGAATGCGATTTGCATGCGCATCTCATCAGTAAAAACGCTCCTGTGATTATAAGTACATCTCCAGCACATGCTCCTGCCCACTTGCTTTTCAAAACTAGTCCAATCGCGTTTGCAGGAGGGCGGCGTGCGCTCAGCTGCTGTCAAATCACAACACAGGAACCGCTGGCACAATCAGAACTCGTTACGTATTTCTGAAGGAGGGACTCTATGAGCATGGAAGTCATCAGCCCGTTTTTATGACAGTGAAAA
This sequence comes from Carassius auratus, assembly GCF_003368295.1. Taxonomy (NCBI): domain Eukaryota; kingdom Metazoa; phylum Chordata; class Actinopteri; order Cypriniformes; family Cyprinidae; genus Carassius; species Carassius auratus. The sequence goes on from NC_039285.1 coordinate 17,038,796, forward strand.
CAGCGGTATACAGATAGGTGAATTGTGTGAAAAATAATGTGTTTTTTGACATGCAAAATATGAACACATGTTATATTGCACACTGTAAACACAATCAAAGCTTCAAAAAAGCGGGACCTTTAAGACAAACTCTGTGAAATAAACTGAATCAGTAAGATGTAAAAACTGCCTTACCACAGGCTCTTTGGGAAAACAAATATGCAAATTAAAATCATCTAGTATTAAAATCCTCTCAAAATAATTGCAGTTATGAACTCTAAAAATTAATGAATAAACAGTTTGGTCACAGTCTGGTCACTGAACTTCTGTTAATTCACTACCCCCTCATTGTGGACACACTGGCCCACCCATGGCCCAATGTGCTGATCTACACCTTTTCTTCACTCTGGCTGATATCTCCTACTCTGGTCAGGGTGAAAGAACAGATCCTGACTCTGATTTTGATAGCACCCAAGTGGCCCAAATCTTAATGGCTGGCATAGATAGTTCCTCTTCTGTAAACACAGCCATGGCCCCACCCATTACACATGGACCTCCTGTCTCAAGCGAATGGGGAAATATACCACCTACCAGAGATGGGCACTCGAGTAAGTGACTCAAACTCACATTTTTATAGACTTCAGACTCAACCTGAAATGACTCCAGACTTGATTCGACACGAGGAAAAAGACATATAAAAGCAACTCGAGTCTTAATCCTTACATAACCGATATTCACAAGACAGACTGCATCCACACCCCTACATCCATCTGGACCACAAACCGTAACACCTCACCGTGTTAAGTGAACAGCGCTTCTAAACAGTTGAGTAGATCACACAACAAGAACTCTATGAACTGCTATGTTTATCTGCCATATTGGAAGGATCATGTTGTCTTTCCACTCTTGAGTTTAGGGCAGTATTTTGAGTCAACAGTAGTTGTGATTGTGAAAACTGGCACCATTGTATGTCATTCATGCTGCTTTGAGAATAGTAACTCAGATCATCTTTCTGAGAGATAACTTACAATGCAATATTTTTTTTTTCTTTTCTAAGTATAAAACCCCAAGGGAAACAGGTCGTGGAGATGACAAGAAAACGCAGAGTGGTAAATCTATTAGTTATGTCTCTGATTAAACCCACTGCGTATCACTCAATAAAAGAGTCACATTGCTGGGTGATTTTTAAAGTATTATTTTGTATGGTTTAATGGTAACACTATTTTGATGGTCCCTTTTGAACATTCTGTTAACAACAAATAACATTGCACCTTCATGCCTACTAACTCGCATTAGAGTATTAGTAGACTTTATGCTTAATATCTGCTGTTGTGATGGTCTACCAACAGACATTCTACTGACTATAAGTAACTTTGCAAGTACATGTCATCTTATTCTAACCCTACCAGTCTACTAATAAAAACATTAACATAGTTTCATTTGTAAATGAAAACACAACACACTGATTTCTCATTTATCTTACAATTATCTTACATGATTGTATTTATGCCCATGTGTGATGATAAATAAGTGTATTGTTTTCATTTACAAATTAAACTATGTGAATGATTAGAATGGCATATATTTGTTATATTAGTACTTAGGTACTGTCTCACTCTTATCCTGAGTCTACAATAGTCATCTGTATTAAGTCAGCGTCAAGATCAGGTGGCCGACCTGCACCCAGGAATGACCACAACGCATCCCTGAATGCCAGTGGAGATCATGACAACTAAATGAACTCTAGTGTTGGATTTCTGGCAAAGACCTCGACAGCCAGTGGCACAGATTCTTAGCGAAGGCCACAAGTACCAGACATGTCTTCTTCACAGACTCTTATATTGATGTCAATATGCAATTTGATTTGTGATGCAGATTGGTATAATAATCACACCATGTTTGTTCATTTGTCCAGAGAAGAACTGGTTTCCTGACTGATTCTGGTTTTGATGGAGTTTGGGTTCCCTTTCGAAAGGGAACTTCATGCTGCATCCTCTAGAGGGCGCTATGGGAGCGCTGTCCGTGTGGCCAGTGTCTGAAGCATAAATTAAATAACAACAATGAACTTGACAGGCGGAAGCCTATGATATAACCAAATAAGTGACTGCGGATATAAAAGAGCACCTGTAGAACACATCATCCTCTTTTTTGTCTTCAAGCCTTGTTTATGAAGCTCGTATGCGTTTGACTCACAAGAGAGAAAGATACGCTCATGTAGCATTCAAAGAACTACTAGAGAAGAGGTCTGTACTTTTTGTTTTTAGAGTTTGCATGAGCGCATTCGCCTCTTGCGGGAGTTGAACAAGCTTAATGCTATGCATTTGTGGCAGTTTTTGTTCTTGCCTGATTCTTGAGGGAATTAAGTGTTTGAACAGACTGTTTACGGCTCTCGGAGGAGAGATAGCCATGCTGCAAGATGTGATTGCATTGACAATGCCTGATTATCTTTAAGAATTTAGTGCCTCTCACCTGCATTTCGGGCTCGCAGCTGCCGAGGCAGTTAATCAGGCCGCACACGAGGATTGTAGGTGGGGCATGGAAGGAATCTGATGAGGAATGCTTTTTTTCTTCCAGAATTCATTTTTTGTGGGTTTCTCTACATTATTAGTCAAGGAGGCTCCTGACTTGGTGTAGCAAGTTTGAGTTGTTACGTCATTTGGTTAGTACTCCTAGCTTAGTACTCTATCTTCTGATACGTTATGCAGTGTACTCTGCTCCCTAGAGCAACCCTTAGGCAGAACTATTAATATGTAAACTTTATTGTGAGCCTCACTAACTGTGTCTAGCCTTGAGTGTAGTCAGGTCTCCTCTGGTTTTAGAGATGTTATGCTGAGACCCCCACTATTAAGAGCTACCCTACCAAGGTTGAGCAGGGTAGGTTTCCTCTCATTTTAAGAGTCATCCTGTTTAAGCCTCCACTCCCCAGACCGATGCTTAGGAAGTAAAGTACACACGCTGAGCATCTGTGTACTTCCTGAAATCCACATAGTGGTAAGTGCGCACGTGAACACTTTGCACACTTTCCAAAATCCACATAGGTGGTAAGTGTGCACACTAGCACCTTTGCATAATTTTTTAATTCCACATAAGTGGCAAAACTCTGCACACTATCTGAAATCCTGTATGGTAAGGGTTAGGCGTATTAGCCTTGTTCCCTTTCTCTGAGTTGGTAAGACCCTGGTACCTTGGGCTCCACTCAACCAGTGTGTCTCTACCAACACACTTTGAAGCATCGCTCCCCTCGGCAAGGGGGGTTATGGTGAGCTGGATGCTCCTGTTGACTTCCTCATTCTGCTGAAGCCTCTGCTTTACAGAGCTCCGCTAAACAGTACTGAAGAATGTAGGCTTCTTTTTTATGAGCCTTGCTGACTGTCTTTAGCACTGAGTGTTGTCAGGCCTCCTCTCGGTTTAGAGAGTCTTTATGCTGAGGCCTCTCCTCTAAAGAGCTCCCCTACCAGGGCAAGCATGTTAGGCTTCCTCTCGTTTCAGAGAGTCATCCTGCTAAAGCCTCCGCTCCCCGGAGCTCCAGCTAGGCAGTAATAGGTGTGTAGGCTCTTCTATTTTCAGCCACAATAACTGCCTTTGACACTGAGTGGGGCTAGGTCTCCTCTCATTTTAGATGGTCGTTATGCTGAGGCCTCCACTCTTAAGAGCTCAAACTAGGATTGAGTGTGTAGGTTTCCTCTCATTTAAGAGAGTCATTCTGCTGAAGCCTCTGCTCTCCATAGCCCCGCTTGGACAGTACTATTGGTAGGTAGGCTCCTCTTCTTTTTGTGAGCCTCGATAACTGTCTTTAGCGCTGAGTGTAGTCAGGTCTCCACTTAGTGCTGGGCGGTTTGACCAAAAATTTATACCAGTCCGCTACTGATCCACATCTGTTTAGTCCACACACATAACATTTGTTAATTGTTTTGATTTCATAACATTTAAAAAAAATATATATATATATACTTTTTTTTTTCAGCATTGTGAGTCTTTTATCACAGAACAGTAACAATCTTTCATAGTTATAGACATTAGTTTAAATTCAATAAATATACACAACACATTATTCATGCATTTCACTTCTAGGTTTGTATAATAAGCTGCTCAAGCAAGCTGCAAAACATTTGAACACAATAATTAGCCTACTTTTCTTGTTAAAATATTTAAAATTAAAACACCACAGACAGAAACAATCTCGTGCTTTTGCATTTGAATCTTTATCACAAGCCAATATATATATATATATATATATATATATATATATATATATATATATATATATATATATATATATATATATATACAGGGGCGTCGCTAGGCCCTTTTTAGGCCCCCCCAGCCCCCCTAAAAAATTATTTGATTAATTAATTAGTGATCGCTTCAGTCCCCTTTAAAAACTCATTTGAAACGGTGGCAAGCTGCATCAAGTTCCGGCTCCTCCCCTGATCTGAGTCTGCACGGACAGTATTATGTCAGCATCTCGAATGAATAGTGCTGTGGTGATCTTTTTGGATAACGTTGAGAAAGTAAACAGGGTGGTGGAAAATGGAATTTCTATTCAGGATACGTTTACGCCAGTAATTCCTCTAGTTCAACCGGTGTCCTGACATTTTATCCTAACCTGTCAGATTTTCCTACCCGGGTTTACTGCGCACGCGCACATCAATATCGCGTCCTCTGTCTCATGCTAAACAATGATATTTAATGTATCTGCATTACTGTAAGGGTAGGTTAAGGGTTGGGGTAGGTGTAGACTTTAATAAAAACGCAATCTAATTGGTAGAAAGTAATATTTAATGTTGGTTTCCTGTAGCTGTATCCCTTCTAGCTACAACCGCGAATATAACACATAATTACTGTATTTGCAGTACTGTAAGGGTATGATTAGGGTAGTGGTAGGTGCAGACGTTAATAAACCATAACTTTACAGTAGCATTTTTCGTTGTGGAATTGTACTACCCACTGTTTTAGTGGGAGGTAGGAAAATCTGACAGCGTAGGACAAATCGACAGAACACCGGCAAAAAAGATAATTTTGTCCAATGTTCCCCCGTTTATAAAAGATGACTTGTTGATAGCGGAATTGTCTAGACATGGAAAAATTGTTTCACAAATGAGGAAAGTTCCGTTAGGCTGTAAGTCCCCTTTACTTAAACACGTAGTCTCTTTTAGACGACAAATCTTTATGGTTCTTAAAAGTGAAGTCGAGGATCTAAGTGTGGCGTTCAAATTCAAAATTGATGGCTTTGACTATGTTGTTTATGCAAGTTCAGAGACTATGAAATGCTTTAAGTGTGGATCAGAGAGCCACATTCGTAGTTCGTGCCGGGTACAGAGCGCGGATGACAGCGCTCATGTCGAGGCTGATGAAGAGGTTGTAGATGCGGTTGTCAGTGGTTCGGCTGAAGCTGATCAGGCTGAAGGTGCGTCTGCTGCACCAGCGGCAGGAGCGAGTACTGCTGTGGAGGGAGAACCCGAGGTGATAGATACTGTTAAAGCAGCTAAACGGGTGACTGGAGAAGAAATTATTACAGATTATGTGGGCGATGACGCACTGTTTAAGACACCTCCTGTTAAGAGAAAAAGAAACAAAGCAAAGATGAGGAATGAAAAGTCAAAACAATGGTCTGAAACACAGGTTGATGAATGTGATGATGTTGAAAGTAGTCCTGTTGAAGATTCTGACAGTGAAACTCAGGAAATTAAGAGTAGAAGGAATACAAGTAGTGACTATTCTTTTGATAAAGTCAAATCTTTTCTACAAAGATCAAAAAATGTGAAAAATGTGCAGGTTACAGACTTTTTTCCTGATCGTAAAATGTTTGTTGATTATGTTGTGATGTTGATGAGGAGTGAGGGTGAAGAAAAGTTCACTGTTCAAGAAATATATAGATTAAGGAAAATTATTGCTAAACTAAGATCAGAACTTCAGGCAGAGGATGGGTTTGAAACAATGTAGTTCTCTCTGTCTTTACATGCTGAAAGCTGCTTTGTGTATAATCCTTCTCTCATTCTTCTTGATGAGTGTGGTGAGAATAGGCTCTCTTAATATTAATGGTGCACGAGATGCTTATAAAAGGGCATTGTTATTTGAATTAATAAGACAAAATAAAATTGATGTGATGTTTATTCAGGAGACACACAGTGATGTGTTAAATGAAACTGATTGGAGGAGAGAATGGGAAGGGGTGGCGGTGTGCTCTCACATGAGTTCTTCTAGAGGAGGGGTAGCTGTGCTTTTTGCTACACATTTCACTCCTGTTTCTTTTGAAGTGAAGCAAGAAATTGCTGGTAGACTAATTTTTGTACGTGCACAGTTTGAAAAATTTAATGTGGTGTTTATTAATGTATATGCCCCTAATAGTGGTAATGAGAGAGTTTGTTTTCTTAATAATCTTAATGAAATTTTGCAGAGCTGTAATTCAGATGAATATGTGTTTTTAGGTGGGGATTTTAATTGTACTGAGAATTGTGTACTAGACCGAAATCATGCTGAACCCCATACAGCTTCCAGTCGTACCATGCGCACCTTGATTGAAACCCATAAACTGTGTGACATATGGAGACGTTTAAACGGAAATGATAAACAATATACATGGTTGCATACTCGGGAGAATTTTATTTCTTTGGCCAGATTAGATAGACTCTACTGTTTTAAACATCATTTCAATATTGTCAAAAGCTGTGTAATTAGTCCTTCTGGGTTTTCTGATCATGCTATTGTTATTTGTAAAGTGTTTATATCAAATATAAGGTCAAAGAGTGCCTACTGGCATTTTAATGTATCTTTGTTGAGTGATGCAAAATTTAAAGAGGTTTTTCGCTTTTTTTGGAAGGAATTTAAATTAAAGAAAAAATGTTTTATCAGTTTAAAACAATGGTGGGATGTTGGAAAAGTTGAAACCAAGTTATTATGTCAACAGTATACTTTCAATGTCTCTAAAAATATCACACAAAAAATGAAAGAACTTGAAGAGGAAATTGTAGAGGTGCAAACAATATTGGAGTCCACTGGAGGACAAAATGGTGTTGATGTTCTCAAGTCCAAAAGGATGGTTCTTGCAAACCTGCTAGGCGTGAAAGCAAAAGGTGCATTGGTTAGGTCACGCTACCAAAATTTAACACAAATGGATGCCCCATCCAAATTCTTTTTTAATTTGGAAAGAAAGAATGGCCAGAGTAGATACATTCACTCCTTGCGATCGGAGAACGGGCAAGAGCTTACAGTGCTGTCTGAAATAAGACAAAGGGCTGTAAGGTTCTATAAGGATCTGTATGGGAGTGAATATAAACATGATGAAGAAATGTCTTCCAGTTTTTATCAAGGTTTACCGAAGCTCCCAAAAAAGTCAAAGGAGGCACTAGAGAAGCCTTTGTGTGCACAAGAGCTTTGGAAAGCACTGCAGACTATGGAGAGTGGAAAAGCTCCAGGAATTGATGGGCTCCCGATTGAGTTTTATAAAGCTTTTTGGGAGGTGTTGGGTGAGGATTTTTTGGATGTTCTCAATGAGAGCATAGCTGAAGGTCTCTTACCAGTGAGCTGTAGGAGAGCTGTGATCACTCTCCTACCCAAGAAAGGTGACCTTCAGGAAATTAAGAACTGGAGACCAGTGAGCTTGTTGTGCTCCGATTTGAAAATTTTTTCTAAAACTCTGGCAAATAGATTAAGAGAAGTGATGGGGGACATTATACATCCTGACCAGACATATTGTGTGCCGGGTAGGTGTATTTCTGATAACATTTTTCTTGTTCGAGATGTAATGGAGGTTGCAGGCCTTTTGGGCATTAATTTAGGACTCATCTCCATTGATCAAGAAAAAGCTTTCGATAGGGTTGAGCACCAGTATCTTTGGAACACCCTTGATGTTTTTGGGTTTGGTCCAGGTTTTATTGGAGTAATCAAAGTGTTATATAAAGACATTGAAAGTATGCTAAAAATCAATGGTGGTTTGTCCGCCCCTTTTAATGTTAACAGGGGCATCAGACAAGGTTGTGCACTCTCTGGAATGCTGTACTCCTTAGCAATTGAACCATTATTAAACAAATTACGGTCTAATATAGAAGGTTTACTGTTACCTAACGTTAATCTGCAACACCAGATATCAGCTTATGCTGACGACGTGATGATAATGGTCAATGGGCAGAATGACATAAATACTCTGGTAAAAATAATTCAAGAGTTTGGGAATGTATCTGCTGCTAAAATAAATTGGAGTAAGAGTGATGCCTTAATTGTTGGAAAATGGGAGAAGGGGCCACCTTTATTACCGGGTGGGTTAACTTGGAAAAAAGGAGGTCTTAAATATCTAGGTGTGTTTATTGGAGATGCTGTCACACAAGAAAAGAACTGGTTTGGGGTGATCAAAAAAATAGAGGGTAGGTTAAAAACATGGAAGTGGATTCATCCACAACTTTCTTTTAGAGGACGTGTTTTAATAACTAACAACTTGGCTGCTTCAACATTGTGGCACAGACTGGTATGTGTAGACCCTCCTTCCGGTCTGCTTTCAAGATTACAAGCAATGCTGGTAGACTTTTTTTGGGATCGGCTTCACTGGGTCCCTCAAAGCATACTTTTCCTGCCTTTGGATGAAGGAGGTCAAGGTCTGGTGCATCTGTTCAGTAGACTTGCAACTTTTCGCCTGCAGTTTATCCAGAGACTGCTAACTGGGCCTGAAGATCTCGTCTGGAGGAAAGTGGCTCAGAACATATTACAGAGGATTGATGGACTTGGACTTGACAGTACTCTGGTATTTACGGATCACAAACAACTGAATTTCAAAGGACTTCCTTCATTTTATCATGGACTATTTAAAATGTGGGGACTTTTCAGTATTATCAGGGTTTGTAAAACAGAGTCATTGTTTTGGTTACTTGAGGAGCCTTTGGTTAAAGGATCTCGTTTTGACTTGTCAAATGAGTGTTTGCCAGGTCTATCATTAAGACTTTGTGGCTCTGGTTTAGTAAAGTTAAGGAACTTAATTGATGTGGGTGGGCCTCATTTAAGCGATGCTTTTGCACTGGCCGCCATTTTAGGTCAGAGATCCGTACGCCAAACTGAATTTATTTTAAAACTCTGGAAAAAAAGATTAACAGAGGAAGAATTAACTATGTTACAAAGCTTTGCTGATGGAAGTTTGGTTCCAGATATAAAAGATCCTTTTCCCAAAGTTGCCATATCTCCTGATATGAGAGGTATGTCTAGCATACTGCTAGATATAGAAGGTCTAAAAGATCTGGATCTGAGTTTTGCTGGAGGAAAAGAGCTTTATAGGTGTTTTGTTAAAATTTTGAATAAAGTGGCATTAAACCAGAAAAAAGACACTATTTGGCGAGAAAAAATTGGTTTACGAGAGGAAGACAAGCCGGTTTGGAGGGTGCTATACAAACCACCATTGAATAAGCAGTCTGGTGACCTGCAGTGGCGTATCTTACATGGGGCTATAGCGGTGAACACCTTTGTCTCTGTTATTAACTCAGATGTTGTTGATAAATGTGTGTTTTGTGGGATAAGAGAGACTGTTTTTCATTGCTTTACAGAATGTTTTCGATTGGGACCGATCTTTGCCTTGTTAAAGGGCTTATTTTTAAGATTTCAGGAAAACTTCTCTCCTAATGCCTTTATTTTAGGATTGAGATATTGTCAGAAGCAGAGAATAAAGTGGCAGCTGATCAACTTTATTGTTGGACAAGCAAAATTTGCAATATATGTCACAAGGAGAAACAGAATTGAAAACAGATCAAATCAAGATGCTGTAACTCTTTTTAAAGTTTTTTTAAGGGCTCGAGTGGGTGTTGAATTTAAGTATTACCAACTAATGAATGATTTGGAGTCTTTTGAATTACAGTGGTGTTTTAGTAATATTATTTGTGTTGTAGTTGATGGAGTATTAATTTTTGATATGTTGTTAATTTGAGCTTGGGGTATATGGTTTGATTTGTTTTGGTCAAGTTGTTTTGTAATGTTTTTTTTAATATCTATGTATAATAAAGGTGTATGAAATCTCTCTCTCTCTCTCTCTCTCTCCCAGCGTGCGCACACGCCCCTCTCTCTCTGCAATTGCTTCTGCTATGTTCAGCGGGCAGAAAGGAGCAGCACTTTCTGTTAAAAAAATATATTCTGTTGCTTCTAACTCTATTTTACATACAAGTATAGCCGAAATCACAGTACAATCATTATCTTAATCTTATGTGTATGTGATTTAATTAGACAATGTCGTGAATAGGATTTTAGTGCAGAGATTAACATCTTTGAGAGCTGGTTATGTATTCTTAATGGACCGCGTTTCAGTCATTATAATATTAATTCCGTTGTCGGACAACAAAAACATTAAAATATAATAATAAAAAACTTTTATTGAGAATTTTGGCTGCCTTAAAACGTAGTACATGAGCATAGAAAGGGCGAGATAATATGACGCACTTACGTCATGAATATGCTAATTAGCATATGACGTCATCTAGCGACATTTAGCGACTTTTTTTAGGCAGGGTTTAGCTACTTTCCATTGAAAGAAGTTGGCAACACTGTCCACAGGGGCGCCGAGCAGAGCGAACATCAGAGAGTACAAGGTGTGTGTGTGTGTGTGTGTGTGTGTGTGTGTGTGTGTGCGTGTGTGTGTTCTCGCATCCAATACCAATACGTCTTCGCTGCTTTCACCTTCAGCCTTTATCACAGTGTGACAGTTGTTTTTTCTTCCAACAAAAATGAAGCGATTAACACCCATGAAAACAAACTTTAGAAAACGATCATGATTTATTTTAATTTACTTTTTAAAATTGAAAACATATTATTGTGTATTTCGGCATTACATTATGCAGCCATGCAAAAGAAATTATAAACGACACACATCATTGTCTGAAAGTACTGAATGGCACAAAGAGAGAAACATCATGTGGAGATATTTTGTTTTCTATTATTAAACATAATTTTGTATTAAGTAATAATGAATCATTAGTGTATCATGATACATATATTAGAGTAAGAGTAAAGGGATCTGTGATTTTTTTTTTTTTTAAGTAATTGATTTATAGAAGTGGCAAATTGATAATGGTGTTATTTTTAATAAATTGAAATAAATATAGAACAGATTAAACATATTGCCAATAGACAATTACATTAATACATGTTTTGTCTATATTCTTAATGAATATTAGCTGGTTAGTTAAATGATTTGAAATTAAATACATTTTCAGGGGCTGACTTGATGTACAGTATAACCAACCATATTGTTGATTATAAAGGCTAAAAAGCTAAAAATTTATAATAATAATAATAATAATAAAAGATAATTTTATATTTCATTGTAGATGGATATACAACATTTTTTTGTTGTGCGGGAGTAGGTCTGCAAATGAGCAACAGTCAGGTGAGAATAGAACAGACAGCCTCACACACACACACACACAATACCACTGTGTTCCCAAGATTCATTGCAGTCATTGAACCCTTATGTTGTTTTAATATTCTGCCGATTTCCACGTACATTTCATAAGAAAAAGCAGTGGTATCATCAAAGGATAAACATGAATGTCCTAATACTGAATCAGTTAGTCTTTATTGTAAAAAAAATAAATAAATCTACATTCCCAATTCAAAATTTTCCAGTGACTGGTCACATGTAAAAAACTGTATTAGTTTTTTTTTACAGTGTTATATATGGCTCAGTCAGTACTCCTACTCCCATATATGAAATACAGGAAATACAATGGAATAGTGGATTGCAATAAGGTTAGTAGTATACAACCCTACCCTAATAGTCAAATAATATTTTTTAATCATACCCTTATTGGGGGCTGAGCCCCCCTAAAATCAAAATCTTAGAATCGCCCCTGTATATATATATATATATATATATATATATATATATATATATATATATATATATATATATATATATATATATATATTGTTATCCTTGTTTATCTAAAAGTGCACTTTTTTTGTTTTAAACCTAGCCAAAAACGCATGTGTCGCATGTGAAACACAGTAGGCTTTAATTAGTATACATTTATTGTGAAATGACTGCATATCCATGTCAATCCATGTTAATTTTTGAAACAGTGTCGCGAGGCAGAGGCACAGCATAATGTTCGTTCCGAACGTCGAGTAATCAAATACATCAGTATAGCAGTATATAAAAAATTATATTGTAATGAAAAAATACACCGGTATTCAGTATGAAGTGGTTTACCGCCCAGAGAGTCGCTATGCTGAGAACTCCACTCTTAGAGCTCCAGACTCTGGGGGTGATTTAGTCTTTGATGATTGAAGCTTGAGCCCACCGAAAAGCATGGTGGCATTGGTATATCGTTCCCAAAGCGACCTCTAGAGGACACAACGTGGAGTTTTCTTTTGAAAGGGAGCGTGTAAGGTTACGCATGTAACCATGGTTCCCTGAGAATAGGGTACGAGACGCTGCATCTCTGTGCCATGCTTCGGTACCATTACTGTGTCTCTTAAAAAAAAAGAGGATGATGTGTTCTACATGTTACCTTTTATATCCGCAGTCACTCATTTGCTTATGTCATAGGCTTCCATCTGCCAATGTCAAGTTCATTGTCGTTATTTAATTCATGCTTCAGACACCAGCCACACTGACACCATTCCCATAGCGGCCTCTAGAGGAAGCAGTTTCTCTTTCCCTATTCTCAGTGAACCATGGTTACATGTGCAACCTGAGACATTCCTTGCCATTGCTACCTTTGGCTTGCTTGGTTGGGGAGACTTAATATTCAGCAATATTACTGACTGGACTGCACTGACACCATTAAGATAAGACCTGATCTGGCCTGGATGATGACATTACAGTTTTGAATCTCTCAATTGACTCTTAAATGTTTTGAGGTCTATTTGCATTCAGACTCATTCTGATCTTATTCTTATTATAGAATTTACCTTTAAACAGAAATATAAAAAATCTACTCACCGAAGACACATACTGGATATCCCTGCAGAGTTTTGTCTCCCTAGGAAAGTCTACTAGATCCAGAAAATTGTCAACCACCACCTGCCCAATAATATCGTGCCGTGAAAAACGATCAAAGTCATAGACGCTGAAGTGCAACTTCCTTGTTGGCAGGTCTGCATACGCCACAGGGAAGAGGAAGACCTCATCAAATACAGGGTTTAAAGTCTTACGATGCACCTTGGTCTGGTGCTTTGTTTTGCGGTCTGGGAGAAGGTAGATTTTTACATATGGGTCAGAGGTTCCGGAAAAGTCCTTGGCAGGGAGGTCTTGTGCTCGGTGCATTTTGACAATGAGCTGCTCTAGGTCACAGTCATATTTAAGAATAAAGTGGAGGCGTCCACAGCTGCCCACATGACTGCTTCGGTTGTCCTCATCATCTAGAGATCGTTGTTTGTAGAGTTCTGGTTTTAGCTGGCCCAGACTCGTGCCAGTCAAAGAGTCCTGCCTCTGGAACTGGGTTACTGTGAAGTCAGGGTTTGACTGATTCATCTGACGACGAATGGAACTTTGCCTGTTGACATATAGTGGGAGTTAAAGACAATAATACTGGATATGAGTAAAATAAAATTAAAAACAATCTCTTACCAAATAAATCCTTTCAGGCAAACCTTTGATACACCATCATAAAAAAGCCAAATTAAGGATAAAGGAATAAAATAATCCTCTAACAGATCAGAACCAGAATTGAAATCTGTTTTATAGTGACACTTTGCCAATGTAAAAGGTATTAATTATCATCTTATTTTGTGTTTCATAATAAATAAACTCATCCAGGTTTGGATCAAGTGAAGGGTGAGTAAATTATGACAGAATTTGCATTTTAGGTGAACTGCCCCTTTAATTCGTTAACAAGATGGCATGGGAAGTCATGGCCCAATGGTTAGAAATTCGGACTCACAATCGAAGGGTTGTGAGTTTGAGTCTCGGGCTGGCAGGAATTATAGGTGGGGGGAGTGCATGTACAGTTCTCTCTCCACCTTCAATACCACGACTTAGGTGCCCTTGAACAAGGCACTGAACCCCCAACTGCTCTCTGGGCGCCGCAACATAAATGGCCGCCCACTGCTCCGAGTGTGTTCACAGTGTGTGTGTGTGTGCACTTTGGATGGTTTAAATGCAGAGCACGAATTCTGAGTATGGATCACCATACCTGACTGAATGTCACGTCACTTTCACTTCACTTCCACTTTCAAAAGCAATAATATAAAAGACAAAAATGGAACTAGTAACAATTTTTTTTTATAAAAAGGTTCATATAAACAGCTGTAGGTTGTTTCAAAAGAATGGATATCTTCCTTATCCAGGAATGTTCTTGACATTTTATGTTGTAATTTTAAAATGTGCAAGAAAACGCTGCAAGTCTATGGAATTAAAATTGCCCAACATTAAAATGAAAAAGTTGCTTCATGAGATCATTGTCCTGTACTGCAGATGCACTTTGTGATAAACTCTGATTAGACATCAAACTGACCTCTCAGCCAGTCCTACTGTTGAGAGACTAACATTTTACCAGAACATACTAAATTATAGAAGGTTGACTTACCTGACACATGTCGAGGAGAGTTCTGTGATTTGCCTCTGCGTTCGTAAGTTGCCATGGACACCATTTTCTTGAGTCTTAGACTCCACCTCCAGCGGAATATCAGGTGAAGTGTGGCTTATTTTGAGAGCTGCCTCGGGCACTGGCATTGCAGGAGGAGATCCTGGAACTTCCGGCGAGACTGGAGTGGCCAGCAAAGTAGTCTCTTTTATCACTGAACTTTGAGTAATACTCCGGCGGTCGAGGGTGGCGTCCACCTTGGTATAGATGGGACGGGGTAGAAGGGGCGGAGGAGGAGGATGAGGATGTTGATGAGGGGAGTCGGCATGACCCTCCTTGGTGCCTGGAGAGAGGCCTTGCTCGCGCCATGGGATCCAGCACAGTTTCCATGAAACGAAGATAGAGACACCAAACAGGGCCAGGCCACAAGCAGTCACCACCAATGACAGCAGACTAATGGATATTTCTAAGAGAAAGGATTGAGTGCATACAAAAAGAGAGTGAGACAAAAATATAGGCCTTTCAGTCCTGTACAAACTATTCAGATTTGATGAATATCTGGTTGTCACTACCAAGAAAAAAAAAAAAAAAAGGAAGAATTGTTTGTAAAAATGCAGTTGTTCCTGTCATAAACAAGTCTGTGTGTACACAATGGAACATATGCATTTTGTTTCAAAGTGACAAGTAAAAAATAAATAAATAAATAAATAAATGTAACAATGCCTTACAAGTAATCTATCGAGCTATCTATACTATACATAATACATATGACGTTAGGTACGTTTAAATTTTCTTATAAATAAAACTGTATATAATATCACACAGTGCCACGGGTCCACTACTGTGGAGTGAGGAGCCAGGAATGGAGGTAGACGAGGAGTACATCAATCCACAGAAGTTTAATGATCACAAGGAACAAGGAAAACTCACAGAGCACATGTAGACATAACAATACTGGATGCCGAACTGAATTACAGGGAACTCTATATAAAATTGTGACAGGATCAGGAAATTATGAGACACAGCTGGGATCAATGGAAAATAAATGGGGAACACCTGGAAAAAAAAATCAACAAAATTAAGACAGGATCAGGAAACTTATCAAATAGAGAAGGAAGACACATGGGGAGCAAAACACACACAAAACATGGAACAAAGTCAGACATTACTCCCCCCTCCCAGAAGGTGCATCCTCGTGCCACACAACATCCAACGGGAAGGGTGGGTGTGTGCTCTTGAGGTCTCCCAAGACATACATGGTATGGCAGGTTTCCAGAGCGATACCCGTTCACGGTGCTATGGTAGATCAAGACACCCAGGAGACCATGGCAGATCTGGCAGTTTGGTGCGCCATGGTGGATTTGGCCATTCGGGAGCCATGGAGGATCAGGAGACTTGGGAGGCCATGGCGGATCAGGAGGCTCGAAGAGCAATGGCGGATCTGGCAACCCAGGTTGCCAAGCCGGAGCAGGTAGTTCAGGAGGCCAAGGCAAAGCAGCCTCTGAGGCCGTGGCCCCATCCCCCGTCCCTACAGCTGGAACACCTTCATCCCCCTACCCGAATATTTGGGGACAATTATGGGGCTGAACTCGGGGACTGGAGCCCTCCCTGGGCTTAACAGGGGAATCAGGAACCAAAATTAATGTATCATAATCGAGTGAGTACTGGAAAAAGTGGTACCGGTGCATCCCTACTTAAAACTGTATCCTCTGTGCCTCTGTGCCTGTGGCAAGCTGATGAAACATTTACAGCTGATGAAGGAAGTTCAACCTCTGTTGGGCCTTTTTCACAATAGAGTCAATGTGAATATCCCACTTCAGGTACTGAGAGATGGTTGTGCCCAGGAACCTGAACCTGATCAGCTCTAGTGCTGATAGTGTGTGTGTTGGATGTGAGTTTCCCCAGCCTCACTAGCTGCTGCCTGTATGTCAGGAAGCTGATGATCCACTGAGAGATGGAGGTGGGCACAGAGAGTTGTGTGAGTTTATTCTGTAAGCAAACTGCAGGTTTGTCTTTCAAGTAGTGCCAACATCTCTTAAATGACGTCATGACCATGCATGTTAAAGCAACAGGTCTCTAGTCATTAAGTCCTATTATTTTTGGGTTATTTGGTGCAGGGATAATAGTGGAACATTTGAAGCAGGAGGGGACTTCACACAGCTCCATGGATCTGTTGCAGATCAATGAGAAGATGGATGATAGCTGGACAGTAAAGGCTTTTTAAGCTGGAGAGACACCATCTGGGCCTTTGGCTTTCCTTATCTTCTGCTTCCTGAAGACTTTGCACACATCTTCTTCATAGATCTTGAGTACAGGCTGAGAAACAGTAGGGGGAGGGAGGGGGATGGTGTTGATGGTTGTGCTGTGAGATGGTCAGAGCAGGTGTGGGTTGACAGACCAGGCTTTTGCTTTTAAAACAGCAATAAAAAAATTCATCCAGTTGTTGACTGGCCTCAGTGCTGGAGGATGGGGTCACTGACTACACTGATGTAGAGTCATTACTTGAAAGCTATTTAGATTTTCAGAGTAGATTAACTTTCCCACTCGTATCTCCCTATTCAGTGTGTTTTTGGCCTGTTTGTACAAGTCTTTGTTCCCACTCCTGTAGGTGTCCTCTTTGGCCTGGCGAAGCTGTTTGAATTTTGGTGGGAACACACATGTCCTCACAGAAAATGATGTAGGATGTCACAGTGTCAGTAAGCTCATCCAGGTCAGTAGCTGCAGCCTCAAAAAACACTCCAATCAGTAAGTCCAAAGCAGGCTTGTAAATCTTGCTCTGCTTCAGCAGTCCATCTCTTTATAGTTTTTACTACAGGCTTAGCAGATTTGAGTTTCTGCCAGTAGGCTAGTGCCATGTGGTATGCAGCCTTTAAAACAGTGTAGTGGTCCAGTATATTGCTGTAAATGGTGGGGCATGTGATGTTCTGTCTACATTTAAGCAGTTCACAGGTGAGATTGGCTTTGTTGTTATGTGTGTGTGATCTGATCGGCCAACAGTTCTAGTGTGGTGCTCTCTCACACATCAGGAGGAATGTACAGACTCACCAGAATACATGAGGAAAACTGAGTTTATATACTTAGGACACCATTAAATCTTTGCTTTTAGTCTCTAGCTGTGTTTCTGCTATTAGCCATGTTTTTTGTCATCACTATTCTTTGAGCGCGGTTGCAGCGTGCTTCAGACTGCATGCCTGCTGCTACTTAGCCACGATGAGAAGGAACACAACCTTGTCTCATCAAACTTTATTTCTTTTCTTTTCCGTTTGAGAGTTTCGTGTTCTGAGTTAAGTTTTGTAACGTCGAGCCTCCAACGCCTGACCGTTCAACTTTAACCAGCCACACAACTGCACCTTCAGCCAACGCCCCACCACCAAATTGAACTGAATCGTTTTAAACGGTTCGCGTCTCCAATATGCATTAATCCACAAATGACTTAAGCTGTTAAATTTTAATAATGTGGCTGAAACTCCCTCTGAGTTAAAATAAACCAATAAACCAATATCCCGGAGTAATTTATTTACTCAAACACTGACTGAACTGCTGTGAAGAGAGAACTGAAGATGAACACCGAGCCAAGCAAGATAATGAACAAAAGATTGACTCATCGGTTTTCGGATCACCAGTAGTTATTTTGGATAGTTCGATTCAATCAGGCAAAATGACAATGTTGCATGATGTTTAATCAATGAACAAAGAGAAAGAGTAAGGAGCGTGTCTAAGCTTCGCAAAAGCATCCCATTAGAAAATTGTGGGATGGACCAACTCAGCTCTTGTCTGAACAAATTCAGGTTGCTTGATTTTTCACCATGGCTTGAACTTACCTTCTCCAACACACTGCTAGCATTCTTGTCATCCAGAACTCAAAATGATCTGTTGAAATTTTGTGACTGCCAAAATCTTCAAAGTCTTGCAAATAACGATACTCTTAGACAGGGAACTACACTGCGACCTGTTGAAGTTACATTGCAACCTTAATTTTTATGAGGTCGCAAATGTATCACTGATAATTTTTGTACCTATCTTATGTTTTAGGCAATATGCTATGATTTACTATGAGCATTTATTAAAACAGAAATGTGTATTTTAAAAATACGTTTTATAACGTACTCTGAGCATTCAACACATCAAGTTGGCTTCAGCCCCGCGATGCGGGAAAACTGAACTGAGTAAGCTGGTTACTCGCGCGCTCTTAAACAAGTTTAAACAAACAGAAAAGGATGGGAAAGAGCTTAATTCAGCACTACAGTGTTCAAGGTGCATTCAGAGACACGTCTCAAAGTCTTCTTGATTTTGTACCAACAAATAGGCCTACATACTAAATATGTCAAAATACCGTTTTGGAAAGTGTGTTCGAAAAGTCTGTGGTTATGTCTTAAGTGAAAGTAAAGAGTTGGAAAGAAATCGGATGTGTATCATTATAATGGATGCATTGTCTCTTAAAGTGACCGCGCCTAATTTACTAGCTCTGCTGTCGGTGTCTTTAAAAGGTTTACAGTTAATGAAGAGAGCTTCCAAATTTGGGCAACCCATCTTGTTTAAAACTGTTAAAATCTGTAAAAATGTCCAATGAAAAAATCAAAATGCTCAAATGTCGGCAGAAAGTTTTTTTTTTTTTTTTTTTTTTTTTTTTTTTGGTGTGCTATTTCTGATGTCCAGGAGTTTCCTAGTAAGCTGATCACGAAAATATTGCTTAAGACTTTCATCACAAGAATGGTATATTCACTCCATTCATTCACAGCCATTTAGTATGAACATGTTTGAGCAGCCACTCAAAAATTAAAGAGTCATTTAATGTTCTTGAATGAAGAAAGAGGCTATAAATCTCCTGTCAAATACTACCTTTTACTCAAATCTCTCATATAGACATTATAGTAGTATCTTCACCTGTTTTACTTTGATAACCACTTCCTTTCCATTTATAAAGTGTCCTGTTCCGATTTCCAGATATCATCTGCCTTGCTTCCTTCATTAATACAGCCCCTATTGAGCACACTGTATTGCACTGACCCCTAACTGAATGCATATTCTAAGCCACTGCAGTTAGAAACACTGCTATTGTCCCTGTAATGATTGGCCTTAACCACCAGTCACTCTAATGAAATCGCTGATCTTTAATTAAAACCAGGAATTTAAGTTAATTACAGTATGAGTAAGCAGTATAAAGGGAACCCTCACACAGTTCACTCAAAGCAGGTGATATGTTCACTTAGGATGGACAAAATGGGTAGTCCATGCAACCACGACATAACCATGACATGCAAGCCCCTTTAATAATTTTCTCAGGAAGTCAGGGATCAGTCCAAACACCCTTATTGTTTTTTTTTTTTTTTTTTTTTTTTTTTTACCCCATTTTAATAAAAGTAGAGTTATGAATAATAATAAAAAAATATATCAATTTATTCACAGTACACAACTGATGAATTACACAGTAAGAAAGAATATATATATATAAAGTGAAACTTATATATTATATTCATACATTACACACAGACTGATATATTTCAAATGTTTATTTCTTTAATTTTGATGTTTATAACTTAAATCTAAGGAAAATCCCAAATTCATTATCTCGAACAAACAATGTTATTGCAAAAGAGGCTTGCTGTTCACAGAGCTCTTTGTCCAAGCACATTAATAGAGAGGTGAAGGGAAGGAAAAGATGTGGTAGAAAAAAAGTGTACAAGCAGAGCTAAAGGCCAGTGTCAGAGCAACCTGGGCTCTCATAACACCTGAGCAGTGCCACATACTGATTGCCTCCATGGCCACGCCACATTGCTGCAGTAATTTAGGTAAATGGAGCCCCAACTAAGTATTGAGGGCTGTACATGCTCATACTTTTCATTTTCATACTTTTCAGTTGGCCAATATTTAAAAAAAATATTTCTTTGTATTGGTCTTAAGTTATATTTTAATTTTGAAAGATACTAAATTTGGGATTTTTCTTAGTTGTCAGTTTTAACCATCAACATTAAAATATATAAACATTTGAAATGTATCAGTCGGTTTGTAATAGTTGAATAAAATATACAAGTTGCACTATTTGAATGGTATTAGAGAAATACATCAACTTTTTGATGATATTCTAATTATATGACTAGCACCTGTATGTATATATATATATATATATATATATATATATATATATATATATATATATATATACACAGGTGCTGGTACCAGGTTGGGTGCGATTCTATCACAGTGCCAGGGTACAATGTCTAATTTGTACCCATGTGCTTTCTATTCCAGAAAACTGAATGCTGCTGAACGTAACTATGATGTTGGGGACAGAGAATTGTTGGCGATGAAAGCTGCATTTGAGGATAGAAGACATTGGCTTGAGGGTGCAAACTACCCCTTTACAGTACTAACTGATCACAAGAACCTCGAATATCTTCGCACAGCAAAGAGACTCAATCCCAGACAGGCAAGATGGTCACTCTTCTTCACTTGCTTCACCTTCACTGTCACCTATCATCCTGGTTAAAAGAATACCAACAGTTTGAGGAGGATTTAACCCCTGCTAATCCTGAGGCCATTATGTCCTTTCAAGTCTCTGTAGCACTCATTCAATGGGATCTCATGACCCAAATCCAACAACAGAATGGGAATGTGGGGGATTGGATTGGGGCTCTGTCATAAGGCTGTACGATTGTTTATACACTAAAATAAAAATTTCCTCACCATTTGCAAAATTCTACTCCAATGAGCAAAACACCTCCACAGATTTGCACAACATTACACACAATGGGTCTCATTCATGAAACACGAGCAGAACGAATTTTTGTGTAAATCGCGTGTAAAGTGGTTTTGGCGTAAATTTTCGGATTCATTAAAACGTTCGTATTTTCCAAATGTTAGTTGGTACGAAAGAAATCTACACCTGCTCCCAGCCACGCGTAAATAGTGCGTTTAACTTCTGAATGTTTTGCTCATTAATACGGCTGCATTTTAATTCACCTTAATCGGGTACATATTTACACAGCATTTTGAAAAAAAATATTAGGCTATATATATTAATTACATACGGTTTTTCTTTTAACTTTTATTATGAGAGCCAGTAATAGGATCTGTAATATGCTTCCAAACTTCCTTTTTTAGGACCTCATACGCCGCTTGAAAATTAAATGTGGCGTTTTGAATGAACTTCTGATAATAAAACTTCAATTTTTGCAGCTGAGAAATGTTTCTTTTTCAGTCGCTTTTGAGAAGACATGTTGAAATCCTTCGTTTGGTGTCATAATATGATGCTCATATATAGTTGTCAGTCGGATTTAATGGGCGTGATTTATGGCAATTGAGAGTGAGCGTGCACGCGCGTCCCATTTACGACTGATTGGAATTCATTAACACACACACACATTTCACTATCACATCTGACGTTTACGAAGTTTTTGTGAATCAGGAGAAGAGTTTTCGGGAAGTTCTCTTTACGCGCAAATCACTCAGATATTTACTCGTATATTTACGAATGTTTCATGAATGAGACCCAATGTCTGCTTCACCCTTTTTCACACATCGAAGCATCCTGGGCCTCCATAACACCTCAGCAGTGCCACAGGCTGATTGCCTCCATGCCACGCTGCATTGAAGCAGTCATTTCTGCAAAAGGATTCCCGACCAAGTATTGAGTGCATAACTGAACATAATTATTTGAAGGTTGACTTTTTTTGTATTAAAAACGCTTTTGTTTTATTGGTCGGATGAAATATGCTAATTTTTTGAGATAGGAATTTTGGGTTTTCATGAGTTGTATGCCAAAATCATCAGTATTAAAACAATAAAAGACCTGAAATATGTATTTATGTATGTATATGTAATTCTATTTTTTTTTTTTAGAAGCACTGCTCTTGTTACTCAATATTTTCCCTTGTGTAATCAAGCCCACTCTTAAAAAAAAATAAATTATAATAAGTTGATCATCTCTCCTCCAAAAAAAAAAAAAACGTTTTCATGGCATTCAAAGAAAGGTGACCATTTCGGCACAGTGAGACACTGGATAATGATTGTTTTGCTTCTTTTTTTTTCACTCCGGCCGATTTTCTAATTATAGTTTACACAGCCACTTGGTCTGAATGTCTTGATTTCCCATGGAGCTCCCATATTGGCGTATAACTGGTCAAGTGCATCTATTTGCTTATTTAATCACATCCAAGGTATTTGAGAAGCATAAAATACATTACTGTTGAATTTCTGCTGAAAATATGAAGGGAACCATCTAAAACTGAAAAATAATTGTTTGTCAGATAACCTTAGCATCTTGCCAGAGCTGTGGCACATGAACATACTCAGGGCATATAAAAGCTGTTGTCTAGCCAAGATAATGATGCCCAATCCTCCTTTCTCTATCCTACTTTCCTCTCTGCACTATGCTGACCTATAAACAAAAGTGAAAAATAAATAAATACTGAAGAAACTTGCCATTTGGCTGGTTACATCATATCTACATGTGGCAGAGGTTGTACAGTACTGTGTCATTGGGTGTGATAATATATTGACCAACTGTTCAACCACCAAACAAATTGCAAATGTGTGCATGAATGTATGAAAAAAAAGAAAAATAGTAAAAAAAAACAAAAACAAAGAAAAGAATAGCTGTCAATGCAGCCATGGAGGCATGGGTTGTGAAAGTGCAAGTGAGATGCCGATATAGCTTCTAATCTTGAGCTGGTGTGCTTCTATTGGGGGAGGGGATTCCATTTTGGCTTACATATTAGCTTGATGACTGTTAGATCTGATCTAACTTACCCCGTCATACAGTTAAGACATGTTTCAAAATAGTAGTATTGTCCTATGCAGAGGGCAATGCAGTTAAGAAGGTTTGGAAATCCAGACTAATGATGACATATATTCGTCAGAAAATCTGGAATTTCCATATCACAGAGTTCCTCTAAGGATCATGCAAGAATGAAATATGGTTCTGATGCATACAGTATATTGCAACTGTTAATAAATAAATAAATAGGCCTATTACAAACGGTTTATTTATTAATCTTATTATATTTTTGTTAATTTAATTAGTCACATGATATATATATAACAGTATTTGAGTCTATACACCAAACTGAATCAACACCAAATATCACAAGTAAAGTATATCACAGTGAATGCAATCGACATTCCTCACATCTTGAGGATAAAATTGAATACATTGTTGAGCAACAAGTCAATACTGAATCAAATTAAAAAGAATCGACTATGTAAAAATACAAACGAAGTTGCGATAGTACTTTATTATTTTCACATAGTTCCTGATCCTGATGGGGAAAAAAGCGCATGCAACCGTTTCGTGCAGGAGTGTCGCCTACCTGAGTCCGAATTCCTCGGCCTTGCAAGGTCTCGGAAATAATAAATGAAATCCAAACAGTTTTCATTCTGAACCTCCCCCTTAGAACAAAGATCCGATAAGAGTTCTAGCGCTTTTTGACAAATCTCGTCCTCTCTGTCGACAGGCATTTCCCACCAGCATCCTTCTGGATTGTGGAGCTTCTAAAGCGCAATTCCCCCACAGAGAAACATCATCTCGCGGACAGTATCCCACTCTCACGGACAAATCTGACTTTATTTAACGTGGAGATGCCTCCGTCTTTTTTTATAATTAGTGGTATTATTATTATTCGCAGTTTGGACACGGTGAAGTTCTTGCGTGATGGCAAGCCAAGTCGCGACGCGAGTGGAGTCAGCAATCAAAAGCCACCGGTTGAGTCTTCACACACACGCGTGAACTAAAGTGTGTCGCTGTCCACGCTCGACGTGGTGCTGAAGAAAGTGCGCATGCTCACAGCCTTAAAGTCACGTAATTACTGATCACGCTTACTTATTTAAACAACGGTTAAGAATCAATTTATATAACGAAGCCAGGAACTACAGTTTTCACACATAAATCTGTGGTGTAACCAATTTTGTATTTATTATTATTATTATTATTTATTTTATTTTTTTTACAGTAGTAATAATTACTGGAGGTACTATGAGGTGTGAAGTACATAGAGCGTGGCTGTCATGTTTGTTTATTTATAGAACATTTTCTCAAAGCTAGTGAAAAGCTTGGCAACAGGGGCGTCGCTAGGCCCTTTTTAGGGGGGCTTCAGCCCCCCTAAAAAATTATTTGATTAATTAATTAGTGATCGCTTCAGTCCCCTTTAAAAACTCATTTGAAACGGTGGCAAGCTGCATCAAGTTCCGGCTCCTCCCCTGATCTGAGTCTGCACGGATTCAGCGCGTTTTTCAATCCACAGGGGCGCCGAGCAGAGCGAACATCAGAGAGTACAAGGTGTGTGTGTGTGTGTGTGTGTGTGTGTGTGTGTGTGCGTGTGTGTGTTCTCGCATCCAATACCAATACGTCTTCGCTGCTTTCACCTTCAGCCTTTATCACAGTGTGACAGTTGTTTTTTCTTCCAACAAAAATGAAGCGATTAACACCCATGAAAACATACTTTAGAAAACGATCATGATTTATTTTAATTTACTTTTTAAAATTGAAAACATATTATTGTGTATTTCGGCATTACATTATGCAGCCATGCAAAAGAAATTATTAACGACACACATCATTGTCTGAAAGTACTGAATGGCACAAAGAGAGAAACATCATGTGGAGATATTTTGTTTTCTATTATTAAACATAATTTTGTATTAGGTAATAATGAATCATTAGTGTATCATGATACATATATTAGAGTAAGAGTAAAGGGATCTGTGATTTTTTTTTTTTTTAAGTAATTGATTTATAGAAGTGGCAAATTGATAATGGTGTTATTTTTAATAAATTGAAATAAATATAGAACAGATTAAACATATTGCCAATAGACAATTACATTAATACATGTTTTGTCTATATTCTTAATGAATATTAGCTGGTTAGTTAAATGATTTGAAATGAAATACATTTTCAGGGGCTGACTTGATGTACAGTATAACCAACCATATTGTTGATTATAAAGGCTAAAAAGCTAAAAATTTATAATAATAATAATAATAATAATAAAATATAATTTTATATTTCATTGTAGATGGATATACAACATTTTTTTGTTGTGCGGGAGTAGGTCTGCAAATGAGCAACAGTCAGGTGAGAATAGAACAGACAGCCTCACACACACACACACAATACCACTGTGTTCCCAAGATTCATTGCAGTCATTGAACCCTTATGTTGTTTTAATATTCTGCCGATTTCCACGTACATTTCATAAGAAAAAGCAGTGGTATCATCAAAGGATAAACATGAATGTCCTAATACTGAATCAGTTAGTCTTTATTGTAAAAAAAATAAATAAATCTACATTCCCAATTCAAAATTTTCCAGTGACTGGTCACATGTAAAAAACTGTATTAGTTTTTTTTTACAGTGTTATATATGGCTCAGTCAGTACTCCTACTCCCATATATGAAATACAGGAAATACAATGGAATAGTGGATTGCAATAAGGTTAGTAGTATACAACCCTACCCTAATAGTCAAATAATATTTTTTAATCATACCCTTATTGGGGGCTGAGCCCCCCTAAAATCAAAATCTTAGAATCGCCCCTGCTTGGCAATATGTTCTATCTTGGTGGTGTTTGCCTTCATCTGGCAGGATGTTGTGGTGATTTGCATTAATTAATGAGAAACTCTTGGTTGACGGTCTGGGAATGTATTAAATATCAATATGAGTGGCCACACGGATGTAAAACAATGTAAAATAAATTAAACATTTCACTTATTTAACGGATTAATTTTGCAGATAATTGACACAGATATAGTTTATCAGCATTTTCTAGAATCGTATAAGGCAATGCAAATTATGAACTAACCACTTAAACTCTAGAAGCTGGGCTTTTTAAATATTTAAACAAGTTTGATATAATTGTGTGTTTGTGTGCATGTGTGTGTGTGTGTGTGTGTGTGTGTGTGTGTGTTTCAGTTTATAGATTTAACATTCAGCTAGCTTTTGATTTATGTGTAGAAACAAAGAAAACTATAAAATTCTCAGTCCCAGTATATTTAAGACAACATCGATTAAAATACTGTGCCAAAGTCAAACCTCTTTTTCTTCTTGTCACCCGCAGTCTGCATTTTCCAAAATACTTTCTTGAAGTGACAGTGGGTTGTATAAGCCCAGTATGTACAGAAGTGCACAGATCTTGTCCAGGACCAATAATGAAGATACATGTACCTTGTTGGAGAGTAACGTCTGAGCCTTCATTACATGCTCCATTTAAAAGAGAATACATAATATATAGTTATACTGAGGTCATCTTTACAGATGCAAATTTTGGAATAAAAAACAATAAACCTACAAGAGAACAAATTATAAATTGTATGTTGCTGACTCCAGTGTCATACGATAGCTTTGTGTGAGGAATATGTTATAAATACAAGTGAACGCAAGCCTCATTTGAAAATTCAAAACTAGCCAAAAGCCTGTGAATGTTTGGACTAACCTTTGAAACAAAATAATATACTTTAAAGTAAATGCTGTTTTTACTATTAATTGCAATCACCTGATGCATACTTCAGGTTTTAATATCAGATATTATTCTTATGAGTATTGCAACTATTTATCCCATTCATAAACAGCACCGATGACACTGGGTCAAATACAGTTTTGACAGTTCAGAGCCACCGTACAAGTGAACACCAAAATCCATAATGGCGATTGTCAAGTGGTCTTTTATTTAATTACACCCCACTATATTTCCATAATATATAATTCAAGTTAGTTGATATACTGTACACATAGGATATGATAAAATATGAAATAGAGGACATCTTTGTTTGTCAAAGCATTTAGCTTTGAAATGGTTGGTTAAAAATTACACAAATGGAAAGCTGAGAATCTCAGTGAAGGAACCCAATAACCCATGTTAATGGCAAGAAAATACCATATGCGTTCAATAAAGAAGACAGTTTAGCTTTAATAAATCATTGTATTCATAAAAACAGTATTGCAAACTAAACTGATTATAAATAGATTTGTATTTATTATTATTATTATTATTATTATTATTATTATTATTATTATTATTATTATTATTATTATTATTTTACAAATATCAACAATATATTATGGTAATTAGTATTGCAACTATTATTTGTTTATTTGGTTCATAAACAGCATTAATGCCATAGGATATAATATACTCCCACCATCTATCTATTCAGGCTACTACTACTAAAGAAACCAAAGGTATTTTAACAGTGTAATATTGCTTCACAGAATGTCACTCCGGGATAAATCCCAGGTTACTGTATCTTATGACTATGTATAGAATTTAATATATTCTTAATTGGTATGGTGATGTTGTCTAGATGTTGTTTAATATGTAAGAGATTTTAAAGAGATGTTTAATAAACACTGAGACTCAGATGCACAATAAAAGCAAGATTGCAGAGAACACATTTCCCTGATGAAGGATTGTAGTCTCATTCATAAGGTGTAGTGTATAAACCTTGAGAGATATTCAGGAATGTCAGTCAACTCAAATAATGAATCATACACAATGGACTAGTTATGTGTCCACTGTGCTTCCCTGTCTATGGCCGAGACAATAGAATGGACTAATATTTCACAATATAAAACCATACATTAAAATAACCCAAATTCATATCAAGATTTATCTAAATTAGAGTGTTGCTTTGAAAAAAAAAATGAATAAGAGAACATTTTTACATTGTGAAATCAATAAATATATAAATATAATAAATATAAGTCCCCATTTAATAAAAATTTAAAGTTTTTTGGGTGTTAGTATCAATATGTTAGTCTTAAGGTTATCTAGTGTTCGGTGCTCAATTTTTATAATTATTATAATTATGGCAGATCACTGTATAGTTAAGTATTTATTTAAGAATCTGGCTATACGTATCTGCCTATTAAACACATTTTGAAAATGGACCCTTTCTTGAAAATTGCTGCTTTCTCTTCAGTGGAGTGCAGCCTAACCCTCCCCAAGGCCTGTCAACACCATGATCAGACCCCCAGCTGAGGGCTGACAGAAGTGAAGCTGCCAACCCTGTCAGTGGTAGGTTCCTCATGAGTGTTGTAGGTTACTGCACCTGTTAACCTTGCTGCTCACTCTTTGGGGATAATGTTCACACATCTGGTTGTGTGTGTGTGATGTGACAGTGTCAGTGGCTCTGACAGCTTGTTTCATAGCAACAATCACTGCAGCCTTGATGAATACTTGCATAGGCTTTTTTCTATACAGATATCCCTAGCCTTGACATATAGCTTGTTACATCAAATCTGTTTGTGCAATGCTGTCTTTCATGATGCAAGCAGCTCTCAAGAGTCACAAAATGCCACATCATTACGTTTACTGAATTGCAGTTTGTCCTTTTTTTCACAAAAACATTATGCTCAAAAGTATAAGATCTGTCTGGAGCTATTCAGCCAAGCAAAGATAGTCTCGACAAAGTCCTAAAGAAAAACATAAGGAAGAGCTACCAGCCTCTATTGAACCACTGAAATGGATTTCATTCAAATACTTGAGCACTCTGTTGGTCACTGATATAATTTATTGAGCATTTTCGTGTAAGTGTCTAAGTAAATATATGTACTGAATCAGATAAAAACTAAATCCAGCCACTGATAAAAGCCCTCAAAGGACCCTGCAAGGACTCGTAGCATGGTGATGTATGGGGAAAAAGACGAGTCTGTCCTGTGGCAGTTCTGCAGACATAGTGTTCACTGACCAAATAATATGCAGAAGAGATTTATGTCATTAAAGACATTTCATCCACATATTATCACCATTTATTTATTCTTGTGTCATTATTTCTTTGGTGGAATATGAACAAAGACAACTGCAGAGTGTCTAAGTTGCTCTTTTCCATACTTGCATTGGTAAATGGGCTGCTGTGCTCAAAAACTGACAAAAAAGGGATGATATTGTATTATTGCTGTATTATGATTTTATGCATTTATTTATATATGCATTTACATATATTCAAAATTTCAGGCTCATTTTTCAAACTTGCCAGTGTGGACATTCTTCTTGTACATTTTGCAACAATTTCAAAGGGAGATGTCCAGTGAGCGATGTTAAAAGTGATTTCAGTTTTATCCGAAACAGATGTGAATCTGGCATGGTTTTATTAGGGTTTTTATTTTTCATTTTTTGACTTGTGATTCATGAGTGACTCATACCCAAACACAGACAAAATAATTTACCAGGTGAGCTACTGAGTATATTTCCTGCTTCAAGCCATATATATGTTGCTAGTAATGTGATGCGAATGTGAAAACATACTCGTTTACAAATCATGTACTATGGGAAAATGTTTTGAGTTAATGACTCAGCATTGTGCAAAGAACTGTAAAAATAAATAAATAAATAAATAAAACTACATAATTCATCACTGATATGCCCCAGTAGTCAATATTTATGTAAATATGAATAAAAGCAGTTGGTGTTTTACTGCCACCGGCATTCTTTTAAGCTGGAAACTGCAGTGATTTGTGTGTAGGCAATTTATTTTTTTATTTTTTTTGAGTTTTGCAAAAATGTATGTAGATTATTTATAGAATATTGTATATAGAATTTGATTTCAGAGGACATAATAGTTTTCTTTAACTAACAATTTAGATCATTTAGATGCCATAGGTGAGTCAGTACAAAGTGAAACTGAAGTACTGGACAATACCATATTGAAACGACCAACATTCCAAACAACCTAGATTGTCTCTATTCTTTGAGCTGATATCCTGAAAACTGAAAGTGCAAACAGTGTGGAAGGGAGATCCATGTTTCCAAATTAATAATTCATAAATAGTTCATCACTTATTAAAAACTCTTGTTGTACTCACTGTTGTACCCATGACATGGCAGGATGGATGCTTATAAAATGAAAGAAAGAAAGAAAGAAAAATGGCTGAAATGCTGTAGGTTTTCAGTGCAGAACTGCTATTGTGTCATGTTGTATGCTAAGTATATATGTATACATGTAATGACTGAACTTGTATTCAGAAATGACTACAGTCCTTGACTGTCACACTTATGTTTTACTGCAGAGTCCAGAGAGATGAAAATTTATATTTTCATAGACAGGCTATGTAGGTAGGAAGGCAACAAGGAATGTATGAATCTAACGTTAAGTAACATCATTGAATCACTGGGCAAGAAAACTTCCTTAGTTTCTGTACACAGCAATATAGAAAGCCATATTATTTTTTGCAGAGGTATTTTCTGCTTTATTTATTTATGTATTTATTAAACACTGTACAGGACTGATATGCATGTAAAGGTCTTTAATTGAGTTTGTTTTATATATTAGCTTGCAGCTGTATCAGGGCACCTTGATGAATAAAACAGTTTTGTCTGTGAATATTAAGGGGATGCAGGTCACATACAATGTGCCGTGACATCAGCAGTCTTTATTATCTTCAATTAATGTTGTGTTAAACTTTCATATCTAAAGGGCCATGCTGAACAGATGATTGACTGCTCACAGTGAGAGTGAGCTGCTTTATTTCCCTCATACTCTATGTGCAGTATCCAAAAACCTTGTTCTGAAACAAGATCGATCATATTTCCATTAGTATTCATGTGTATCTTTATATTAGGCCTATTTCACATATCAGGCCCATTAATGAAATGCCACCAGAACAAATTGATGTGCAAATTTTTCAAAATATTTTTTTACTTAAGTTTTTTATGGCCACTTTTGGCCTTGTGGACTTCAAATTAACTTAAAAACACAACACATACCTGTATAAATACACAGTAGATAAATGTGTTCAAGGGCATGTAAGTAGTTATTTATGGCAGATGAGTGAAACAGTGTTCAATATTAATATATATATATATATATATATATATATATATATATATATATATATATATATATATATATATATATATATATATAATGCTAAAATGCTAAAGTTTAATTCAAGATAAACAAATGAGAAAGGTATCAACTTTATTGTGAATATATTAAAGGCAATAGCATGCTGAACATCCTGACTGTGGTGTTATAATAATTTTCATTTCCTTGGCAGATGTAGTGAACTATACATAAACTAGCCCTTATGATGTAGGCCCCAAATGTCCTGAGGAAGAGGTTGTAAAATAATGAATTCACTAAAACACCCTCTGAGTCTCCCTGCACTCTCAGAGTGACAAAAACAATAATAAAACATAAAATGAGCAGAAATTTGTACAACCTTATCTTTAGAAATTAATAATTTAACATATACAATAACAGTAGATAACAGTAAACTGTTCTTCTTTTGTTTACTGAATAAGCTTGCAATGATGCAATGTTTGTGTGTATGTATATGTGTGTGTGTGTGTGTGTGTGTTCTGCCAAGTGAGCACTAGTAAACCCATTAGGTGGCTTTGAACAGCAGAAGGCAGCAATTAACCTGGGTCAATTTATCATTCCCACACTCCTCTGTTTGACCGCCTCTTCTCATCGGCTGCTCATTCCGGGGGAGCTTAAGTACACTGCCTGAACAGAAAAAAACTGAATGGAATTAAGGATGAAGGACAGTAAAAACTCGCTTCCATTTCAACTCATGAATATTTCATCTCTAAATGACCAGTAAGAATCTGTTAATATGTGAGAGACCAAAACGCACATATCTACATTTATTCAGCAACACAATGACTAACATGGGACAAATGTCCTAAGGACTGTGGCAAAACTACACTCCAAGAAAAAAAAAAAAAAAAAATCTATGACATTCAAGCAACAAACTCATATCATGATATACCTAATTAGATTTATTAAAAAAAAATTAAATAAAATATGGACCAAAATGCATGCCGACATACAGAGTACATACCGTACATACAGTACACAACCTATATTTATTTAAAGTAATTTAAATACTGTTTAAGGAAACATTTCTCATTGAAATCTTGAGATCTTGTCTGTAACTCCAGAAGAGAAATGTGAGATTAGATAACACATGCAGTATGAGAGGAAAGAGGCAAACATCACTCTTTTGTTTTCCATTTAATCTCATTGTTTTCTATGGGGAGTATTTAAGAGATCTTTGGTTATTATTATTTTTTCTTTCCTATGGGTAAAGAATTTGGTTTTATTTGTTTCTTTCCTTGTGTTTTACAGTGCAACTTAATTATGAAAATTATGAAAAGTCCTTATGCTTTTTAAGAACAAGCTGTATGGTAATATGATATAATAGCATAGTAGCATAATAGTGCATAAAATGATTATGTGGACGCAATGCACTCCAACATATTTATAGGGCAGCCTGGGTGACTCTCCAGTAGAGCAGAACTATTACATTCAGTTCTCTTAACATATGCAGCAGAGACCGTAGAGGCTTGTTAGGGAGCTGAGATGCTATTCAAATCCTGATAAGCGTAAGGGAGTCACCTGATGGGATGTTAGCTATGCTGAGAAATCCCCACTGCACCTCCCAGCTCTAAGCTCAGCTCTGGAAGAATAGATCGATGGTCGCCTCCTCCTCTTGTGTGTGGGATTTCAACTTCATGCTTAATACACACACATTTATAACAGACCAACAAACACTTTTACATTTTGAGGGAAGCTGTTGCCACAGAAACACATGCTGATGCGAGCCACAGGCGAGAATGTTTTATCCTGCGAAGCAACAATGCAGCCGAAGTCTGGAAAACTGATGCTTGCCCACTCTTTATACAGCCAGAAATAGATTTCCAGAGTCTTGATATGTGTGGCGAATTCTACTGTCATCTTGGAGGAGCAATTTCACCTAACTGCTAATTTTTGGATTGGTTTTGATCTCCTGCATGTAATTTGTTATTCCATTCATGACACATTACAGGTAGCATTGCCAAGCTGTCAAAGGTGGTGCATTTCTGATTTCACTCTAATATACAAAATTGGTACCTTTTCCATGTCTCTGTGGAACACACATGAGCCGCTGGAGCTGAGTGTTGTTGTCATGGTGATGTAAGGCTTGATGAATGGCAGCGCAATTGTGAGCTCTTATTTTTAATTTGTTTATTGCGAAAGAACCTAGTATGTCTCTCTCTGTCTTCATTCCATGAGCTCCAATTCATTATAAAATGATGAAGCATATTTTCCTCTCAGACAGCCACTTCTTTCTAATAGTGTTCAGCTAAACATGCATGAACATTCACATATTTAGCTACGATTCACTGGTAGTCACACCTGTAAATGTGGCTTTATTTTCATCTATTCTATTCTTAGTTTCAGGGATACTAGTTTAATTTTCACAATTTAAGGATCACATGCAGGAACTTTATTTTTGACCCATATGTTAATTTAATCTTTATGTAGAGTGACATGTAGAGTGTGTAGCCAGACAGATAGTGATCTACTATATTAACTTGTTTTTATGTAATGAGCAGATTGACCAGATCTGCAAACCACGGCTGTGTGGGCCACCATGGAGTCACCAACAGCAGCTGCTCCACTCTGTCCAGCCGTATCCTGGATAGCACTGCTGGAATTAGTCGAATTGGAGGAAAAGCATATAGCTGGTCATGGGCCAATCGTGAGTTAACGCATCCAAGCCTAGGGGCGATGGAGGGTACAGGGAGAACTACAGTCATGCTTTCCCACTTCCCTTCTCCAAATGCTCGCCACATAAGGCTCACCGTTTGGGGGTGTCACCTCCATTCCCCTTGCTCTAGGTTCTGAGAGCAAATCTGCTCTGAAGTTCAAATGTCCAAGGACATGAACCACTCGGATCGACAGAATCTGTTCTGAGACCAAAGAAGAATATTCGTCGCCAGCCTACACAGGGGGCGAGAGCGTAATCTTCATTGATAAATCAAATACGACACAACCACAATGTTGTCTGACCTGACTAGTACATGACGGCCGATCAGCAGATTCGAGAAATATCAGAGAGCTAGAAAAACTGTTAGCAATTCCAATTTTATAATATACCAGCCGCGTTGTGTCGCCATCCATACTCCATGGGCTGGGCATCCTTGACAACAGCTCCCCAACTGGTCAAAGAAACGTCTGTCATGACAATCTCACTGGAAACACAAAACCCCAGCTGAACTACAGTTAAAGGAATTTGGCCGACATCCACGGTTTTTATTGACATAACACAACTCCGTGTCACCGAAATTGATAGATGTAGAAAACAACAGGGTGAAATGTTTGGCTTTCCCTCCACCACAGAAGTGGGCGCATGTGAAGTAAGCCCAGACGGATTACAGGGGGTGCCCCTGCCATTAGACCAAAAGTCTGAGGCACAAACTAACCATCACTGCACGACCTGCTTTGAAATGACCCAGGCATGACGTGAGAGACCGAACACGCGGGAGAGATAGTGTAGCTGTCATCGCTTGAGAGTCCAAGACTATTCCCAGAAAGGTTTAGAGGGTATTAAACCCCTTTCTGGAAATTTGTGCATATGCTCAGGCTGTTTAGATGATTCAGCACAAGATCCCGATGTGAGTATGCTTGAGTCTGCGATTGTGCTAAATCCAGCCAATTGTCCATATCGGTGGTAAACAGCCACTTTTTTTTAACAACAAAATAGCGATTGTAAAAACCTGACTCCATCTCAGAGATGACATCTGCTGCAGCACCGCGATTTCCTTGGTTTAACAACCATGGGAGATTTCCGCGGCAAGGAGGCGGGCCTTTTTGAACTGAATGGCGTATCCTTAACAATTATACGTAACACCCATAGAAGAGGAGTTAACACTGCTCGAAGAAAAACTGCAGAGAATGCAAGATGGTTTCCTAGGGCACAGATGATTTGCTTTCCTGAAGGAATTGAAATCTGAGCAAAATAGCGTGCGGCACTCAGGTATACTATGCGTACGCATGTGTAGGGCGGTGCCAAGCGCTATTTGGCCAATAGGATTGGCGAGATGGTATAGGGCTTCAGACATTCGACACACCGAAAGGTGTTCCCATACGGTGACGTCACCACAGCATCGAAGTGACCTATCAAAGGGAACATGGTTTTTGCTATCAAGTTTAATTTATTTTAACTGATTGCATGTATATTCGTTTAGACCCACCCTCTCATAGGTGTAGAGTTCAGGGAAAGAGAAGACAAGCAGCAGGCAATAGATATGGGTGGCTAAAGAGTTCAGTTCTGATAAAATCTAACATTTACAGTTGCAATCGAAATTACTCAACCCCCTAGAGACTGCAGTACTTTACAAATACAAGCTTTTCTGAAGATCCAGGATAAAATAAATTTTTTATCTATAACAGTTCGCTGGCATATTAAAATTGATATTGTCAATATATAATGTAATACTTTTGAGTTATAAGATTTTTTAATAATACTGCTATGTCATAATTATTCAACCCCTATTCAACATTGCTGTTTTTAAATCACTTATTTGCATGGTGGGGAATAAAACAATCTCAAAACACAATTAAGCTTTTAGAAACTCTATTAAAAACAGAATAAGCTTGAGCCGTTACACATACAGTTAGCCCATGCATGTGTTGAAGTTGAGTAGCAAAAATATCAACAGAGATCTCACAAAAGCTAAAGAGAATAAATATCGTAGTACTTTAGAAAGGCTAAGGCTATATGAAGATTTCCAAGACATTGAAAGTTCCTAGAGACACAGCTCTCAGCCTTATTCCTTAGCTTAAAGTGTGTTTTACCAGAAAATCTTTGAGGTTGTGGAAGAAAAATCACAATATCATAAAATGTTTAATCAGAAAAATCTGCAATGTTAAGCCAAAGACTTGCAAGATGACCCGATGAAAGGAGGAAAACCATTTCAAAGCAGTGTGTAAGAAGATCACTAGACAACTATTGCCTTTATGTTGAGACATCTTGTAGAATACCACTCTTGATCAAGAAGAACAAAGGACAACTTGAACTTGATAAAATTCACTTGTGTAGACTTGTGGAGCTCTGGAGGAATGTTATATGGAGTGATGTGACCAAACTGGAACTTTTTGGACCCATGGATCAGCAGTATGTCTGCTGCAAAAAAGCCAAAGCTCATAAGCAGAAGAACACCATCTCCATCCTCAACCTTGGAGGTGGATCAGTCCTGTTATGGGGTTTCTTTACTGTAGAAGAAAGTGGATATCATGACTGTATGAAGGACATCATGGATTCTTTGAGGTTTCAGGCCATTTTGACAAGAATTGTGATGCCTTTGGTGCAAAGACTGAAGCTGATGATCAATGGACTTTCCTGCAGGCCAGTCATACCAAAGTACACATCCAAATATACTACTGCTTGGTTCAGGGATCAGTCACAGAATGTACTTGAGTGACCTGTTCAGTCTCCAGGCTTAATTCTCATTTCAAATATCTGGTTGAATTTGAAGAAAGCAGTGGAATTTGTGAAAACCAAAGATTATCAGTGATCTGGAAGCTTTTTCAGGTGTGGAATGGGTCAAAGCTGTAGTAGAGAGGTGACAGAAGCTTCTAAACACTTACAGACAGCATTTATTGGTGAGTTTAAAGAATAAGAGATTCTCCACAAAGAAGGTTGAATATTTTTGAGCATGAATGTTTAGAGCGAATTCAAATTTTATCATGATTCATCAATGTTACATTCTCAGAATCACTCAAAAGTGTATTGACAAACTTTCTATAATACTTTACTGAGACCTTTGTTAAATTGATTTCATAAAATGTTATCCTCCACAGCAAATTGTCTTGCAAGTCAAGGGGGTTGAATAATTTTTGGCGATGGGTGCTTGAGCACCTGCCCCTTTGCCCCTTGGTGCCCAAAGTGCCCTTTTGTCAAAGCAAAATTTTCTCCATTTTTTTTTTTTTTTTGTCATAGCGTACCCTTTTGTGAATGCCTGCCAATGCCCAGTCTAAATATTAGTAAAATTTCTGAATAATAATTTAGCCATCAATAAGATGACCCACATGATGACCTTTCACCTGACGACGACCGGGAAGATTCATCATTTTTTAATTAATTAGTATATTTACAACACCGCGGAAGCTGGTAAGTGGTGTTTCATTCTCAGCGAAGTGATTTTGATATTTATTTACTTATTATTATTTTACAAGAACGATGAGATGTGAGAACATGCAGATATGTTGTTTAAACTGCAATGTGTAGCTGTAGTGTAGAAGTAACGTTAGCGTGCTGTTTGAGGGAGAATCGTTTCACAGGCATCGAGGGCAGAGGCGTCATGCCCATTCAAAGATTTGTGAGCAAAGTGGATTTTAAATGAAGCTTCCAAATTCAATGCTAAATTCAAATCTGTGCTCGCTGGCTGGCGCTGAGCCAGGGACAGACGCGTTCATATAACGCTTCATGATAACCAATCAGAAACGATTATGTTGCGCTTATAAATGCAATGGCCAATCAGAGACGTGCAGAAGAGTCGTCACTGAAACGCGGTGTTTTGTTCACTTGCTCGCTGACTAAATTATTTAGCGAATTCTCTCATAAGAAACAACAAAATTGCAGATGTGCATAATGTAATGTAAAGTGCTTCAGTGATTTTAATGAGAGTTTTTGAGAGTGCCTGAACTCTGGCTAGACTGAATGAAAATGTTCTTTGATAATATAAATTTTCTTTACTCTCTGTAAAATGAAAGTGTTAAAATAAGTAACTTACAATATTGTTATTAAAATTTACATTAAATGCAAATTCAGTCATATTGAAAATATTATATGGCACTTAAGTAAAAAGTCGGGGTGTTATGTGTAGTTAATAGATTACACTACTTTTCCATATATTGATTAAATAACAATCTATAAAGGTGCAAAACGGGTTTACTTACACATTTGAGAATCGAGATATTTCCTGATATATTAAGCATGTTTAGAATTGTTTTGAATAAAAAGAAAAAATAAATAAAACATAATCCTATATCAGTTATACAGTGCTTTCGTAGCATGACTTATACCCCCCAATGTGCCCCCTCAAAAATCATGAATGCATTACATTACTGGAAATAAATTTACAAATATCAATGTCAATATAAAATGAATAATATACCTGACCTGCCATCAAAGTGCAGTGTCAAGTAGATGAATAACACATGTAGCCTGTCATTTGTTAACATTGCAAAGGTGTTACATTTTAGACAACAAGAACTACAACAGTAATAAAAATATGAATCACTATATTCCAGTGTATCAGTTGTTTAATGTTTTGTATCAATATTTAAGGTGGACTTATTGATTAGGTGCAAGAGTAGTAGTGATGGTTAAAATAATAGATTAATGCTGAAATAGTAAATTGAGCCTTGTTCCTAGATTGACAGAGAGTGGAAAGTAATAGATCAAATGTGGATATGGAGTTGGAGGAAGAAAAAGAGGGAAATGTAGAGGCACAAGTGCCAGAAAGAGATCAGGTAACAAAAAGCCAGGAGACAGAGGCTGGTGAGAAAGAGGAAAATGTAGAGGCACAAGTGTTTTTTATAGTTTTTACTATAACCGTTTTTCTTAATTATTCTGTGGAACAGAGAAGAAAAAGGTATCAGGTTGGGACAATTTAATACATTTCAGTTTCTAATCCCAGAGTTATTATTAGGTGGAAAGAATTATTATTATTATTTTTTTTTTACTCTTAAACTTAAAATTGTCTCTTCTAATCTGTTTCTTTTTCAAAACTGCATCACAGCATTTGCTGCCGTATCAATACATAATCATCCATATCGACACGTGAATCGACAAGGAATGCATCACAATATATTGCTGTATTGATATTTTGAACCACGCTATTTAAACCTTG
Organism: Carassius auratus; assembly: GCF_003368295.1. NCBI lineage: Eukaryota > Metazoa > Chordata > Actinopteri > Cypriniformes > Cyprinidae > Carassius > Carassius auratus. Next base: position 17,077,890 of record NC_039285.1, read on the forward strand.
TTCCATGTGCCCCTTTTATAATTTGAGCACCTGCCCCTCCAAAGATCTCTGCACGGCCCTGCACCCAGCCAGCTACCAGGAGTGTTTGGTGTTCCTCCGACCTCGGGGAACTGTTGGGTGTTTGGGGAAGATTGTGTAGCCGGACACGGGAGAGTATTGGGACTGCTTAAAAAAAACGCTGCTTTGCCAAGCTACGCAATATTGCGTTCATTATCGAAGGCGATTCATCTGCGATAATGAACGCAATATTGCATTCATTATCGAAGATCTTGGATCTGCAGTCATCTGCAGCTCTGTCTATTTAATGCCTCTCCATTTAAAAGCAGGTGATAGCGATTTAGCAGTAATCGCAGAACTGGATTTACTGACTAGGTGCGCATGATCATATGGTTAGATATATTGCCCAGACCTAGTCGAGAGACACTAATTAAAGGAACTCCCCAGCCAACATTGATATGTGGGCCCCATATGGGTTATACCTGGGCAGCATGGGTTCTATGTGGGCATGGGATGGAGACGGGCAATTTTTGTGGGTCCTATGTGTTTTTCACAATGTGGGTCCCATACAGGTTTTACCATATGGGACCTTCATGGGATCTATGTGGGCATGGGCTGCAATTGGGCAATTTATGTGGGTCCCATGTGTGTTTCACAATGTGGGTCCCATTTAGGTCTGAACATATGGGACCTTCACGGGATAGATGTGGGCATAGGCTGAAGATGGGCAATTTATGTGGGTCTCATGTGTGATTCACAATGTGGGTCCCATTTAGGTTTGAACATATGGGACCTTCACGGGATAGATGTGGGCATGGGCTGAAGATGGGCAATTTAAGTGGGTCCCATGTGTGATTCACAATGTGGGTCCCATTTAGGTTTGAACATACGGGACCTTCATGGCATTTATGTGGGCATGGACTGAAGATGGGCAATTTACGTGGGTCCCATATAGATATGAGACCTTTGTGGGCAATTTTTTTTAGACTTAAATACATCTTTACACCTTTAAACTTTATTGGTTAAAAGCCACTTTTTAGGAATAAATATAGATTGGCAATGGGATGAAGCACAAGAACAAGTTAATTCTTCTTCCATGTGTATAAAACCTACATCGACTCCACCTGTCTAAACTAAAGCTCTCTAATATATTTTCCTCTGTAGACCCACTATGTGATGGGTGTGGTCAAACACCAGCATCATATATTTTGGAGTTGTCCTAAGATTGGTAATTATTGGATTTCAGTTTTTCAGTTGCTGTCAGAAGTGTTGGGAAAGCAGTTGGATCCAGACACAATTTTAGCTGTTTTTGGTGTCAGTGATAAAATAAAGCAAAAAAAAAAAAAATGCAGCATCCAAGCCTTTTATCAATTGTTTTAATTAGAAAGCAGTAGTTGAATTCTAATACAAGTACCCCCCAAACACTTATTTTCTTTTTCCTTTTCTTTTTCCATACCGGTATATTATGATATTAAATCTAGTGCTAAATCAGGATTTGTATGAAAGTGTAAAAAAATTGTATTGTAATGTTTTTTGTTTTTGTGCCAAAGTAAAAAAAAAAAGAATAAAGAGAATGTTTTTAAAAATGTATTTTAAAATTATCAATATTAAAATGTTACCCTGCCTATGCAAAAGTACATTTTCCTTTTACTGCACACATGTTAACAGGGACAACCCTTTTGAAATTATTTGTATTTTTATTTTAACTCTAGAGTCTAGAGTAGAATTACATCGGTCTCACATGGGACTTTCCTCTACACTCTCAAATGTTCTCACAACCTTCCGCTTGACAAAGTAGTCCTGTTGTATTAAAATTTGAGTTCGTTTTTATTTCACATAATATTATATCATATAATATCATATGTCAATGATCTTGGCTGAAAATAAGCGTACGTTTAAATTTATAGCGGTAAAGATTTTGATATTAGAATAAAAGGAATTCCCTCGCTGCGCGCGGTTACAGTCTCTTCTAAGCGCAGTGGTGCGGCAGCACAGAGGGCAGGAGTTACTTTTAACAGTCAGCATCAGCGGTCGACACGGATCGGAAATAAGTAGGTAAAATCCATATTTTCAAGAAATTGATTAATTATCCACGGTTTCAAGTATTGGGAACATTGTTTTGAACGATTAAATTACCGTTAACATAATGTAGCCTTTAAAATTGTGATGTATTTTTTTTCTGACCGCGTACGTTATTGTTAAAAATGTCTATAAAGGCTTTAAGCATGTCGTTTTTGTTTACTTAAAGGTGTAGTTTTGTTCTTGCCTTCCATTAATGAAGTAGGATTCTCGGTTGTTGTTCATTTATGCTTCACCTGTGCATTTTGTGGTCGTCTTGCCGCCATTTTCCACCTGAGTGGAAACTGAATTTCCACACAATTTATAGTATTAACCGCGTTTGAATGACAAAATACTTAGTTTTTAAATACATTTGAAGTAACTTGCTCCTAAAAACGGCAGGTAGGGTGGATTTCAAACAGTTTTGAGACCACCATTCTTTAGGCTTTTCTGTGCGCGCTGTGCAGCCTCCTTGTTGCCAGATTCAGGTGTAGCTTGGGCGTCGTGACGTCTTACGTAGCGTGGCCGCCATGTTGATGGCCCCCTACTGCTACTGCGCAGTAATGTGCTCATGCTTACAATGGCGAGGGACTTCGGTATCAGTTGTTATAGAAATATAAAAAAATATTACTATACCAGCAATATCCTGCAAGCATTTTGTGCACTTTTGAGCAGATTAAAGCATTTGTGATTGGCCATTGTTTTCATGTGCTCTGTGATTGGGTACAATGATCACCGATTAATGTTATTCACTGAGCACTTACACAGACACACGGGAGCATATGAAAGCCACATCTATCAGCAGATCTGTCAGCGGACCCCAAATATATCTGCTCATAGACAGATGCTCTGAGATGCGGCTTTCAAATTCTCCTGTGTATATCGGTGTAAGTGCTCAGTGAGGAGGGTGAAGCGATGAATGTAGTTAATCAGACATATCTGTTAAATGCATGAACTCAAGTGCTGGAAATGCTGGTATCGCCACATTTTGGGTATTGGAAATGCGCTATATAAATAAAAATTATAATTATTAAAATGATTACTATTATTTAAAAGAATATCAGTACCGAAATAGGTACTATTTCCAACACTATAAAAAAGAGAAAATCTAAAATGAACTTCATGTTCTGAGATTACTCTGCAGATGAACTGATTTATGCATGTCATCTACAAATGTAGCAGATATTGGTGGTTCTTCACTGGATGATGCTACGAGGAGGATGAGATTCCTGATTTCAAATGAATTGGCGATCCAGTACAATCTCTTTGGCCGTCTAAGCAAAAGAGGAGATTTCGAGATCTATGCCTCTTTGACGTCATATGTGGTAAATGTGTTTTTAATGTTATTTAATGTAATTGAATGACATAATTTTCATTTTTGGGTGAACTATCCCTTTAATATATCAATCTAGAAGTAAATGCAAAAGTAAAAAGCATTCAATAATGTGTTTCTTTTATTTCATTTAAACACATCTATGAAAGATTGTATTGCTGTACTGTACAAATAATAATAATAAAAAATCACAAAGCTGAAAAAGCATTTTCAGGAACAATGTTTGGATTTGAAATCAAGGTAATGGATAAATGTACTGTCTGTAATAACAGCCACGGATCAGTTGCAGACTCCTGTGCGAAATCACAAGGAGATTCTGTGCTGCTTCTGCACAATTACATACTGCACATAGTCTGCGTACACACTGCAAATGGAGTATGTGTGAACCTGGTGTAATACTGCCTCACATACAGCTTATGAAATCAGGCTTATGCTGTCTGTAAGCTATTGTGCAACAATTTCATGAATGTCAAAACAAAAATGCAGTGCATGATTAAACATTTAGGTGAGATAAATGTATATATTTTAAAATGTCAAAAAAATAAAATGCCCCCTCATACCTCTCACAAGAGTCACCTAAGAGAGTAATTAATTTCAGGCCCTCTATACATGTCTAAAAATCTTGATTGGATCATCAAAGTTATATCTTGATAAAGCTTGTAATGTATGTAAAGCATGAGTTTTTTACTATTTGGCTTAGTCATTCTCTTATCTACAGCAGTAAATAGTAACATATGGGTAACACTATTTTACAGTGTTTGTTACATTTGACATATTTTTGAAATAAACTGCACATTAATTTAGTTCATTTAGTTAATTCATCATATACTTAGCCTCCTGTCAGTGCAAACCTACAAAAAATGAATTTCAGTGGAGGGACGGAAGATGAATCAATATGGTTTAGAAGACAAACAAGTTTTATGGGTTTGGGGCAACATGAGAGAGAGTAAATTAAAATTTTCATTTAGGAGAGAACTAACATTTTAATGCTGTAGTAAGTAAAATGTTGTTAATTAACATTACTAAGTAGTTATATGTACACCTATACTGTGACAAGGACACTATAAAATAAAATGTCAACCAAGTTTGAAGCTGGACATTTCATATGATTAAATGTGTAAACTTTTGTTTTTATAGGTGGACTGAAGAAGAGCGCAGTGACCCAGACTGTGAACCAGAAAGACTCTCAAAAAAGGGACTCTCAAAATGGTTTTAAGGGGGCTAGACACGGGCGTAAAGAGAGCAATCAGGTCACAACACTGTGATCAGTTTTGTGTCCATCCATACAAATTGTTGAGACCAAGTATTTTAATACTGTATTTTAAGTTAAGTAACAGTTTTTGTGGTTTATGTTGTCGTTGAGGTATTAAGTGTTTAAAGGGATTGTTCACCCAAAATATAAAAATATTTTCTCTCTCTTCTATTGATTTAAACCAGCGGTGTCAAACTCTGATTCTGGAGGGCTTACAGCCCTGCAGAACTTGGCTCCAACCCTAATTAAAAGTACCTGATCCAGCTAAACAAACCCTTCAGGATTATTTTAAAACTAGATGTAATGTGTGTTGGAACAGGGTTGTAACTAAAATACGCAGGGCTGTGGCCCTCCAGGGGGTTGAAACCACTGCTTTAAACCCCATAAGACTTTCTTTGATTTTTGAAACACAAGTGATGTTATTAATGAAATTAAGATATTTCTGTCTCTCCATATAGAGTCTATTCATGAATTTTCAGAAAAATCTCTCTTTTTAAATGTTATTACTGTTTGGAAGAATCAGAAGTTTGGGTGAACAGACTTAAAAAAAAAAAAAAAAAAAAAAAAAAATATATATATATATATATATATATATATATATATATATATATATATACAGTATAGACCAAAAGTTTGGACACACCTTCTCATTCAAAGAGTTTTCTTTATTTCCATGACTATGAAAATTGTAGATTCACACTGAAGGCATAAAAACTATGAATTAACACATGTGGAATTATATATGGAATTATATACATAAAAAAAAAGTGTGAAACAACTGAAAATATGTCATATTCTAGGTTCTTCGAAGTAGCCACCTTTTGCTTTGATTCCTGCTTTGCACACTCTTGGCATTCTCTTGATGAGCTTCAAGAGGTAGTCACCTGAAATGGTCTTCCAACAGTCTTGAAGGAGTTCCCCGAGAGATGCTAGCACTTGTTGGCCCTTTTGCCTTCTGTCTGTGGTCCAGCTCACCCCTAAACCATCTGGACTGGGTTCAGGTCCGGTGACTGTGGAGGCCAGGTCATCTGGCGCAGCACCCCATCACTCTCCTTCTTGGTCAAATAGCCCTTGATGCCTTCAGTGTGACTCTACAATTTTCATAGTCATGAAAATAAAGAAAACTCTTTGAATGAGAAGGTGTGTCCAAACCTTTGGTCTATACTGTGTGTATGTATATATATATATATATATATATATATATATATATATATATATATATATATATATATATATATATTTTTTTTTTTTTTAAATGTTACATACGTTTGGTTATGTAAAACCAGCGGTTGGGATAGTATCATCCTGTTTAAAATAAACTGGTAATGGTGTTTAACACTTTACAAAAACTTATTGAAAATGTCTGAATTATAATAAAGTACTTGATATACTGAACTTTTAAATTGCTGCTTTCATATAATTATTTTATTTATTTTTTGTAGATGAATGACCAGTGGAATAGTCAATCAGATGTATGATTATGAATGTTGCCCAGTTGGGCCCCACTTAGGTTCTATATGACGTTTAAATGGGCTAATTCATACAGGGCCCACATGGAGCCCATGGAAAAACCCATCTAGGTCCCATGTTTAAAGTCATATGGGGCTCACATTGGCCCCACAGTTGTTGTGTTGGCTGGGTCATATGTGGGACAAATATGGGTCTTATATGTGTTTCCCATTTGGGCCCCACATTAGCCCCAGTCAGGCCCCACCTTTATTTTGTTGTATGGGTCATAAGTGGGACCAATATGGGTCTTATATGTGTTGCCCATTTGGGCCCCACATTAGCCCCAGTCAGGCCCCACCTTTAATTTGTTGTATGGGTCATAAGTGGGACCAATATGGGTCTTATATGTGTTGCCCATTTGGGCCCCACATAAACCCCAGTCTGGCCCCATATGGGATTCATATGGGTTCATTCAGATAGGGCCCACATGGAACCCATGGACAAACCCATGTAGGCCCCATATTTACAGCCCATATGGGGCCCACATGGGCCCCATGATAGAATGTTGGCTGGGCCATTGCTCCAACCTACAGAGCTTAGGTCAGGCCAGCCTAAGAGGGCAGAGGGTGCTACACATCTAAGATCAATTCAATATGTAACCCAATGTAATTATCTTTACATATAGATTCAAAGGACTCCCATCCATACTGTTGCAGCAGCACTGTACCAGACAGCACACTATTCAGAACTAAGAAACAGTGCCGTTCCTGCTGTACAGTGCTGCACTGAATGGAGCAGAGCTGTCACAAACCTAGAACAATGGTAAGCTGATTGCCCCCAACAGATGACAGGTGAGTCACAGCATGCATCACAAGTCATCACAAGAGAGTGCCAGAATTAAAATAAACAAGATTCTGCATATCTTTTGACTTTTTGTGGATGCTCTCATTTGTTTGTGAAACAGTTTTTTACTACCAAGATGCAGTTTTTTGAGCACAATTTATTCCATAATGGATACAAATAATAACTCACCGAAGAAATGAGACGTAAACAAAGGTACATCCATCCATATTACAATGTTATTGTTTCATTGCACTAAAAGTGTTCTATGGGATGTTGTTCAGTGGACCCTTACCTTTCTGACAAAACCGGTATTTACAGCAATGGACGTGTTTCTGACTTGTTATGATGAATCTCGTACGAACTGTACTGCATTTTTATTATGCATGCTTTAATGTGTGCTGCTTACACAAATTTAGCAAATACATTCCTTATAAGATTTCAATTGAAAAAAATGTGATCTATCATTGATGCTTGAGGCTAAAATCTCAAGAATGATATATAGTTTGTCAAGATTAATTTTGTCCCTTTTCATTTAATCTATTCAAAATGGTAGCATGTAAACAATTATCTGCACTGTTGTTCGCTTCATTGATTTGCACTCTATCTGCCATGTGCCTTGTGCTGCTTTATTTAACTTTATTTTTTTTATTTTATTATATGTCTTTTTTACATTCCCTTATTGTATAGTTGTATCTGCATTTTATATTTGATCTAGATTTTTAAGCTCTAATGTTATCTGTATGCACCGGGGGTCTGAGAGTAACGCAATTTCAATTCTCTGTATGTACAGTATGTACTGTACATGTGGAAGAATTGACAAAAAAGCAGGCTTGACTTGACCTGACAAAGAGCGTTCAGTGCGGTCAACATAATCTAAAGACATTTAGGATCCAAAATTGCAAAGGGATTTTTGATATCTCATTGGATTTTTATCTCGTTTGATTTTGATCAAACCTCAGCTGTTTGTTTGTTGTATAAAGTCTGATGGCATAGATGTGACTCTTAGGCGTCAGTTATAGCGCCACCAACTGGCAGCAGGAAGAGTGTCATTTTCAATGTGCTTTGAATGTGTCTTATTTTTACTCATTTTGACTTCATCAGAATATTGTCAAAACAAGGCAGATGTAAAATTGCAAAGGAATCATTGATATATTGAATAGTGTTGTCTAGCAATGAGTCAAACTTTTTTGGATCTTTTTGTGGTACTTTACATGCTTAGAATGTCACACACATCACAGTTATCAGCTGTAAGATGTTGGCAAAAGCTCATACATAGGCATGAAGGAGTAACACATAGATCCATATTTTGACAAAAGTGGAGGATGGTAGTTTATATTGGAACTGGGAACACTGATCAGTAATATGGGCATTATGGGTGATATGTAGTGCTGTCGGCATGCCTGTGTTTGGGAATTCAATGTGGGTGATGTAGATTGTAGGGGTGGGAGATGGAGCCCTAGCAGTTATGTGGTCTGAAATAATGCAATGCAGAACTTTTTAACTGGCTTAAAACTGGCTTATTTAACTAAATATAAAAATGTGAATTTAAAATAACATAAAAAATATATATATATAAATAAATAAAACACCAGATAAAAATACACTCTCATAGCAATTCATTACTATTTTACATTTTAAGAAACTGGTGGCTGATACATATGAATTTGTACAATCTTATTTGTACATTTTCACACAATCTACACATTATCTGTACATGTACATACATCTAAAAAAAATTTCGTTTTATCTTCATGTTAGCATAAAATTGGTAGGTAACTATAAAACTTGCCGGAGGAACAGTTTTAATTAATAAATGTAATTATTTATTGAATAATATGTCTGATTTACCCTGAAAGCGGAACACAGTTTGAACTGTAAGGCAGCAAAACTGCAACTTCTGCTTGTTCAGTCAAGACATATCAAATACCATTTCTGGGTTCAAGCCTCCACAACATTTTAGTTGAGAAAACTATTTCAAGCACTATTTATCAGCATTTTTAATTTATAAGAAACATTCAATCTAAGCTTTTTAAAAACTTACAGTGCACATTGCATTTTTTGGGCTCATGGTATCCCAGACATAGATATGTGTACACATAGATATAGATCCACAGTCAACGTCTCCAGACATGTCCATGCATTTGCCATCTAGAACGTTCGCTCCCTGAAAAATCCCCCAATGCACCGTAAAATCTAGAGAACATCCGTGCTCACTATGCTCACTTACTGGAAATTAAGTCACATTTCTGAAGTGTGAAACATAAACATGAGCCAACTCGATAAAAATGATACGCGATAGAAGATTTAAAAAGACAAAAATATATATTTTTTTGTATATTTCAACATGAACACACATCGCTAGACGAGTAATGATCAGATCTAGTTAGAATTTATAATTCATATTCTGCCAAAATAGATTTGTCCTGCTTGTTGTTGATTAACAGCAGTTATGTTCTATAATGTTGTCCGTTAACATTTTACCATGTGTCATGTCACCGGAAATTAGGTAATCAATGTCCCAATGTGCAATGAGCCAGGGAACTTACCAGTGTCCGAATTTGTGTACACTGATTCACAAGCCTGGGATCTACAGTCTGGCTTTGGCCCATCCAATATGGCGGACGTCTTACGTGTATTGGCCCATAGAAACAGCAACTAATAAGGAATAGGTTTGTGTGTGTGTGTGTGTGTATATGTGTGTGTGTGTGTGTGTGTGTGTATATATATATATATATATATATATATATATATATATATACACGCCTCTACGTTCCCAGACACCAATATTTGAACAATGTAGGAAAGGCTAATTACTGTCTTCCCTTCTGAGATTTCAGTATGGAGACTTAAGTTAGAATCATGACTTTTCATTAGTACTACAACACACCATGAGTGCAAATAACACTGGGATTTGATAAAGCATTTGGACCCCAAAACGATAATGTGTGATGTCAGACTTAACAAGCAGATTGTGCTTGATGCAATGCTTATGCACCTGTTAACATGGGTGCTAAGAAAATATGCACTGTTGTGTGCCTCTGACATTTGCAGTGTGAAACAGGCATTAGGCTATTTTATCATATTGCTGTTACTACTTCCACAGGTCAGGCAATATATTTTTAATTCACTGTCTGACATGGCACATTTCTGTAATGTACAGAAGCACTACTGTATGCATTTTCAACATCCCACTATTTTCAACATCTCAAGAAGTCAGGCTTTTGTCCCCACAGGCTTCAAAGTTACCACTATCATACCCGAAGAAGCTGTCTCCATACTCCTTCAGTGACTACCGTCCAGTTGCACTTACACCTATTCTCATGAAATGATTTGAGTGGCTAGTCATGCGCCATATCAAGTCGCTGTGCAACTGGCTGTTGGACTTTCTGACTGGAAGACCTAAGGCAGTACAGGTCGACAGCAACACATCCAGCACCATCACACTGAACACTGGGGACCCCGAAGGATATGTGCTGGGCCCCCTCCTCTCCACTGCTGACACTCGACTGCACACCATCACACAACTCCAAAATTTTCTTTAAGCTTGCGGATGACACAACTGTAGTGGGTCTCATTAGCAACAGAGATGAGACAAACTACAGGAGAGAGGTGAACCGTCTGGCCGGGTGTTGCAGTGAGAACAATCTCTCTCTGAATGTGGAGATGACAAAGGCTGACAGGAAACTGAACTCCCTCCCGACCTTGCCCCAATTCCTCTCTTTTGCCCCAGGCACCATTGAACTCTGAACCCCCTCGCCTCTTTTGCCTCTTTTGAGCTTTTTTTTGTCCCTTCAATCCAAGTAATCTCTTTTGCACTACAATCTTCGTAGTTTGTTTACTTCACTGGTTTGCACGCTATCTGCCATGTGACTTTTGCTGCTTTAACTGTTTTTATTTTTAAGTATATATTTATATAGTAGTTTTTTCTTTAATTTGTATCCATCTGTATTTTTATGTTCTACTGTTAGTGTATGTTATCTGTATGCACCAAGGGTTTGAGAGTAACACGATTTAAATTATCTGTATGTATGTGCTGTACATGTCGAAGAATTTGACAATAAAGCAGATTTGACTTGACTTGGTTTATTTTTTAAAGAGACTACTCACTTAAAAATGAAAACTGTCAGTCAATTCAATTTTGTCTGACTTTTTTTGTGGATCAAGCTTTGTCAGACCCTTTTTGTCATGACATTGTTTGTATTGCAATGAAGAAAGTATCATTCAAGTTTGGAAGGACAAAAGGATGAGTAAATGAGTCATTCTATGGCGAACTAATCTTTTAATGCTTGATGCTGTTTGGTGAAAATTGTTACAAAAATAAATGAAAAATAGTTTTTACTTGTGGCTCACTGATTTAAAATGAGATTATCTGATAAGACATGCACATATTAGTGACCACCTGCATGTGCTAATTTCAATGTTAACTGGACTTTGACACTGTTTATCCTCACAGTGACTTTAAGGGTACATGTGTCTCTATGTCCTTTTGAGTTTTAATGGATAATGCAAATGATTATAAATATAAAGATTATTCACATTCCCAGAGAGGTTGCATACTGTATAATATGTAGATTGTAACTTTTGTTCTGCAATTTATTGGTGATTTGTTATTAGTATTCACATTGGGTTTCATCTGACACTGTCTTGCTAGCATTTTAAATAAAGTAGACCAAGAGATACACTATATAGATAACAATTCAATTTCTTGAAAGATTTAGTGACAGTCTACATTTCTGTGATCCCATTATATTCTTTAAAATTTCATATTTTTGAAAATTGCATTTCAATATTAGAATGATATTTAAGCAAATACTGTAATTTGTTGTCACTTCATTTTATTATAACATGATATAATAAATTGTCCAACTCCATCATCCTACTTTCTACATCTCATCAAGCAAACATCCAATTATTTATAATCATAAGCTGCACTGTAGTATCTGACTTTGCATTACTTACCTGCATTTCCATTATCTGTGTTAGAAAACTGTCTGTGTGGGTTCAAATATCTCTGTCTCAGAGTCTGGTATTCCCTGACAGAAGGCCAGACCAGCACCACCATGAAACTAATAGGCCCGATACATTCATCAACTCACTTTGTTGTGCCTCCAGTCTGAAGTATTAAACCCTAGCAGCATCAAGTGGATGTTATGAGTATTCACTCCTCACCACCTACTGCCAGTGGTTGGAATTGGCTTTGTGAGTGAATCTCAGTGATTCATCCAGCTATCTATTCAAATCGTCCAGCAGATAAAGAATTGCATGGAGGAACATCATGCAGGCAGAGTGACTTGGCTTACCCAAGCTAACCCAGGGACTATGTTTATATTGTGGCACTGGTGGACACGCTGAAAGTCCTTCTGGACCTTAGAGGTTGGATGCTTGGATGCTGCAGATTTCACAGGTCTCACCTCAGGTTTTGTCACAGGTTTTATCACAGAGACAAAGTAGCTTGGAATAATCTTGACATTCACATTCCACGCAACACCTCTGGAGCCTTGATTAACATTTACAACTCTTCCAAACTTAAACTGGCCCCTCAATGCATTCTGGTCACACAACCAAACAATATCTTCAACAGCAAAGTTCCTTTGTAAACCATGTCATTTGCTTCTAACAAACAGGTTGGGACTGGCAAGCTGGCTCCAAGACCTCCAGAACCTTTTGACCTGGCACTGCTTTTCCCAGGGTCTCTTGTAGGAGTAGATCGTAAAGTCAAATTGTTTTAAAGTCACCACTTGAAGATGCTAATCCCAGTAAAAGCATATTGGGTGTGATGTACTGAACGCTGTCTTCATGGCTCTGCACCCTGGCATCTATTGCACGTTTGTTGGCAAGGTTGGCAGCAATCTGAAGGGTTGTCTAGAGTTCACTGTAGCACGAGCTCACTGAGCCCTGATTTTCTTTCCCCAGACTCTGAAATACCATCTTCACAATACTAGCAGCAGATTCCGCAGCACCATGTCGATGCTTTCAATTGACATTGTGTTGGTCAACTTTGTGTAGATAGCCCTACTTGCAATGCAGCAGAATATGACTCCCCACACTTTCACTGCAACCCGTTTCTTCAACATCTTTGACTTGATATGGTCCAAACAGGTCAACAGCTGTGAACTCAAATGGGGCAGCAGGTCTAGTTCTCTCTGGAGGTAAGTTGTCCATTACTTGCTGACATCTTCTGGCTCTTGCTTTCTTGCGCAATGTGCAGTTATCAACAACTTTTTGGTCAATTCTTCCTCCTGTGATGACCCCCACTTTCTTCCTCATCTTCATTAGTCACAGCCACTCCTTCATGACCATCATTGTGAGCCTTACGAGCCAACAATGGTGACACCCATGTGCTGTATTATAGAAGAGGAACACCAACTAGCAGCCCAGATACTTACTCTTTATAGATGACCAATCGATCTGTAGTAGTAGTTGGAAATGTCAGCCAAGAAAATATCTCTTAGGGCATATCGAGGTTCAGTCACCTTAATAACTCATCTTGATGGAACCGTCTCCAACTTTAGAGTTTCCAATATCTTACTTTGTTAGATTAGGGGATGCAGAAAGCTTTGTAAATGATTTATTCATGCGTTTACACATCATCTATAACAGGTGTTGAACACTTTGTAGTGTGTACTAAGTACTGACTGGTGAGGGTATAGACAGCTGTCTTCTCTGACACACATGGATCCTCTAACTCTGTGCACCTGAGTGAGCTCCAGTGGAAGATAAAAGCGGTTGAGAGGTTCACTTCATCACTAGGTCCACACACTCCAGACAGAACACAAGTCTGTGCTGATGAGTGAAAGGATTTAACACAACTCACTGGAATCACCTGACTAAGGCATTTATAAATGTTTATCCACTTCAAAACAAATGAATTACTCTTCTTAAAAATAGTGCTTTAGCATACCTGTATGTTTGTGCTTTTTAACACGGACCAGCTAACATATTCGACAATAAATAATATACTGATCATTTACTAATGGTTCATTCATCATTTGTTCATGATTTACAATTGTTTATTGAGACAATTATACAAAACACTTTTGACATAAATACTAAAATGATTTATAAGTGATAAATTATGTATCAACTAATATCTACTAATGATCAGTTTGATTTATTTCATGATTTGAACTTTTTTAATATAACTTACATTTGTAAATTGTTAGCATACTCAATCATTTATGAACATAGTCATGTTTTGTAAATGATTCATTCATCATTAACTAATAAATTATAATTGTGTAGTGTAGTGTAGTATAGTGATGGGGACACTATACTGTCAACAAGCACCGTCCTTCGGATGAGACATTAAACCGAGGTCCTGACTCTCTGTGGTCATCAAAATTCCCATGTCTTTCATAAAAGGGTAGAGGTGTGACCTCGGCATCCTGGCTAAATTCGCCCATTGGCCTCTGACCATCATGGCCTCCTAACAATCCCCATATCCGCCGATTGGCTTCATCACTCTGTCTCCTCTCCACCAGTAGGCTGGTGTATGGTGGGTGTTCTGGCGCACTATGGCTGCTGTCGCATCATCCAGGTGGATGCTGCACACTGGTGGTGGATGAGGAGATACTCCCTGACTATGTAAAGCACTTTGAGTGCCTAGAAAAGCGCTATATAAATGTAATGAGTTATTATAATTATTATAAGTGACTTATAACTGAATTAATAAAACATTACTAAAATGTAGTTCATCATTAACTAATAACTTATAAATGATTTATAACAGAACGTTATTATAAAGTCTTACTATATATATATATATATATATATATATATATATATATTAGGGGTGTAACGATACGCGTATTCGTATTGAACCGTTCGGTACGACGCTTTCGGTTCGGTACGCGGTATGCATTATGTATACCGAACGGTTCGTTGGAGTAATTAATTATATTTGAAAAAAAAAAAAAAAAAGAGAGAGAAAGAAATATAATGATATGCGTTCAACAAGGTAGCCCAATAACCCAAACAACGTAACAGGCAACGCACCTGACACTCCCGAAGAAGAAAAAAACACCATCTTATATGTTTATGTTAGGCTCAGCAGGCGCTCGCTCACTCAGTACGCGCTGAAGGCTCGTTGCAAAATAGCCAATGCGTTTAACAGACTAGAAATGAGAAGATCCTCCAATAACCAACAGGTCTGGTGTTTGGGTGCACTTTGGATTCCCTTTAAGCTATAATGGTGATGGCAAGAGAGTGGTGGATAAAAAAACAACGGTATGTCGCATCTGCAACATGACAGGGTACACCAGCGGGATTACAAAAAAAAAAAACAAAAAAAAAACAGCGGGAATATCTGGGATATATGCGTCAGTACTATCTGGGAAAAGACGAAAAAAAGGAGAAACATGCACGCAGCAAACTATCCCTGCAGCATTTAGAAACTATAGCTTACAGGGAATCCAACCCAAACACCAGACCTGTTGGTTATTTTAGGATCTTATATTTCTGGTCTGTTAAATGCATTAGACATTTTGCAACGAGCCTTCAGCGCGTGCTGAGTGAGCGAGCGCCTTAGGGGCCGTTCACATATCGCTCCTAAAAACGCGTGGAAAACGCTAAGCGCGTCTTTCTCCTCCTTTCCAAAGCGCTCGGGCAGAAGCGCTCATGAGGCATCTGTCTTTGCTAAGCAACAATGACGTGCTCTCTCCATGAGACGCGGAAATTTCAGCGAAGGATAAATGGATTTGCAGCTCTAAAAATCGCTTGCAGTAGCTCTGCTACTGAATTTATTTCAAAATTGCAATCCATATACAACTATGATCAGCTGATCCTTCATCTTGGCTGAGCTCTCAACGTTGTTACGGGAAAGGATGAAGCTGATTGGTTGGTTCTTGTCACATGACCCGCGGTGCGCTTGCGGCATTCTGAAAAGTTGAGATGTTTTTACATTTTGCTGTATCTAAAACGTATCGAACCGAACCGAACCGTGACATCAGTGTATCGTATCGAACCGAACCGTGAATTTTGTGAACCGTTACACCCCTAATATATATATATATATATATATATATATGTTGGAAAATTAAATCTGCATCTCCATAAAGCTGGTCAGCAGCAGGAAGCATGAAGTGCTCTAAAACTTCCTGGTATACTGCTGCGTTGACCTTGGACCTCAGAAAACACAGTGGACCAACACCAGCAGACAACATGGCACCCCAAACCATCACTGACTGTGGAAGTCTTGCCCTCCTTGTGAAGGTGTCAATGGTCGTCTTTTGGACAACTGTCAAGTCAGTAGTCTTCCCCATGATTGTGTAGCCTACAGAAAAAGACTGAGAGACAATTTAAAGGCCTTTGCAGGTGTTTTGAGTTAATTAGCTGATTAGAGTGTGGCACTCGGTGTCTTCAGTATTGAACCTTTTCTGAGATACTAAATTTGGGATTTTCCTTAGATGTCAGTTATAATCATAAAAATTAAAAGAAATAAACATTTGAAATTTATCAGTCTGTGTTTAATGAATGAATATAATATACAAGTTTCACTTTTTGATTGGAATTAATTGACACAATGTATTTTGTTTAAAGCGCTATATGAATAAAGGTGACTTGACTTGATATACAGGTGCTGGTCATATAATTAGAATATCATCAAAAAGTTGATTTATTTAAAGCATCTGAACATCATTCATTAGGAAAATAGTGTGTCAATAATGCAAAATGACAGTTAAAGGCAGTTCATAATTGAATTCGGTGATGTCATATCTGTTCAATTTAAATAATGTCTGCGCATTTATTTGCAATCAAGTCAACGATAATGCTGAAGATGAAGTGACCCCAACTAAGCAAGCCAGAGGCAACAGCGGCAAAGAACTGAAACTCCATCGGTGACATCGGTGACTGCAGTGACCCTCTGATCTGGATACAGACTGGATCTGGTGGCTATGGTGACCTCGGAATGAGAGAGAAACAGACTAATATTAGCGTAGATGCCATTCTTCAAATGATGTAGCAAGTACATTAGTTGTTATGGGAAGTGTTCCCGGTTCCGAGCAGGCAAAAAATTCTTTAACGGATTTGGATATTAAAAGCATATTAGTATGTTATGTGTAAGCCAGGTTAAAGAGATGGGTCTTTAATCTAGATTTAGGTGCCAAATAAGAAAAGGATCTGCCGCCCGCAGTTGATTTTGAAATTCTAGGTATTATTAAATTGCCTGAGTTTTGAAAATGTAGCGGACATAGAGGATTATAATATAAAAGGAGCTCATTCAAATACTAAAGGTGCTAAACTATTCAGGGCTTTATAAGTAATCTATACAATGTTTGATAGGGAGCCAGTGCAGTGTTGACAGGACTGGTCTAATATGGTCATACTTCCTGGTTCTAGTAAGAAATCTTGCTGCTGCATTTTGGACTAGCTGTAGTATGTTTACTGAGCGTGCAGAATAACCACCCAATAAAGCATTACAATAATCTAACCTTGAGGTCATAAATGCATGGATTAACATTTCTGCATTTGACATTGAGAGCATAGGCCGTAATTTAGATATGTTTTTGAGATGTAAAAATGCAGTTTTACAAATGCTAGAAACGTGACGTTGCGATCAAATAGCACACCTAGGTTCCTAAATGATGACAAAGAATTGACAGAGCAGCCATCAAGTCTCAGACAGTGTTCTAGGTTATTACATGCAGAGTTTTTAGGTCCTATAATTAACACCTCTGTTTTTTTTTTTTTTTTTTTTTTTTTTTTTCAGAATTTAGCATTAAGAAATTACTCTTCATCCAGTTTTTTATATCGACTATGCATTCCATTCGTTTTTCAAATTGGCGTGTTTCACCGGGGCGCAAAGAAATATAGATCTGAGTATCATCAGCATAACAGTGAAAGCTAACACTATGTTTCCTGATGATATCTCCCAAGGGTAACATATAAAGAGTTAAGAGTAGCGGCCCTAGTACTGAGCCTTGAGGTACTCCATACTGCACTTCTTCATATTGCATACCTCTTCATTCATTGCTACGAATTGATGGCGGTCATATACTGTTTAAACCATGCTAATGCACTTCCATTAATGCCAACAAAGTGTTCAAGTCTATGCAAAAGAATGTTGTGGTCAACTGTGTCAAATGCAGCACTAAGATACTAAACTAATAGAGAGATACAACCACAATCAGATGATAAGAGCAGGTCAATTGTAACTCTAAGGAAAGCTGTCTAAATCCTGACTGAAAATCCTCACATATGCCATTTTTTTTCTCTAAGAAGGAATATAATTGTAAGGATACCACCTTTTCTAGTATCTTTGACAGAAAAGGGAGATTTGAGATTGGTCTATAGTTAACTAGTTCTTTGGGGTCAAGTTGTGTGTTTTTTTTTTTTGTTTTTTTTTCTTATGAGCGGCTTAATAACAGCCAGTTTAAAGGTTTTTTGGACATACCCTAATGACAAGGAGGAATTAATAATAGTCAGAAGAGGATTTATGACTTCTGAAAGCACCTCTTTTAGGAGCTTAGATGGTATAGGGTCTAACATACATGTTGTTGGTTTAGATGATTTAACATGCTTATACAATTTTTCCTCTCATATAGTAGAGAATGAGTGGAACTGTTCCTCAGTGGGTCTCAGTATAGTGCACTGTCTGATGTGATACTGTAGCTGACAGCTGAATGGTTACAATTTTATCTCTAATAGTATCAATTTTAGAAGTAAAAAGTAGCTCATAAAGTCATTACTGCTGTGATGTTAGGAAATGTCAGCACTTGTTGAGGCTTTGTTTTTCGTTAATTTAGCCACTGTATTGAATAAATACCTGGGGTTATGTTTGTTTTCTTCTAAAAGAGAAGAAAAGTAATTAGATCTAGCAGTTTTTAATGCTTTTCTGTAGGATAGGTTATTTTCCTGCTAAGCAATACGAAATACCTCTAGTTTTGTTTTCCTCCAGCTGTGCTACATTTTTTGTGCTGCTCTCTTTAGGGATGCGAATGTGCTTATTGTACCATGGTGTCATACTGGTTTCCTTAACCCTCCTTAAGTGTAAAGGAGCAACTGTATTTAAAATGCTAGAAAAGAGAGAGTCCATAGTTTCTGTTACATCACCAAGTTGTTACGAAGTTTTGGATATGCTAAGGAATTCGGATACATCAGGAAGATAACTTAAAAAAAGTTAAAGTTTCTTTTGTGGTAGAAGGGATGGTTCTACCAGACTTGTAACAAGAAGTAGAATTAACAATTTTGTCTATATGAAGTTTGCACAAAACTAAATAATGATCTGAGATATCATCACTTGGCTGCATAATTTCAACACTGTCAACACCAATTCCATGTGACAGTATTACATCTAGAGTATGATTTCGACTATGAGTAGGTCCCGAAAGGTGTTGTCTAACCTCAATAGAGTTCAGAATGTCTACAAATGCTGATCCCAATTAATCTTTTTCATTATCAACATGGATTTTAAAATCACCAACTATTAAAACTTTATCTGCAGCCAGAAATAACTCAGATGTAAAATCATCAAACTCTTTAATAAAGTCTGTATGGTGCCCCGGTGGCCTGTATAAAGTAGCCAGTACAAACATAACAGGGGATTTATCATTAACATTTGTTTCTCTGGATAATGTTTATATGAAGCACCACTACTTCAAACAAGGTATACTTGAAGCCTGCCTTCTGAGAAATCCTGAAAACGTTGTTAGAAATTGAAGCATATATAAATGCAGCAAGGAAATATAACAAAATTAACACGTTCAATGATAGGTAAATTTGTTAATGATAACTAAATTTGATAAATCATTCTAAATGTTAAACTTAAAATACCCCCTATGTTTCTCCATGTACCCATATTTTGCGACTTCAGTTATTCCACACCCAAAATTCTAGTGACTTGCTAATTTTGAAGTGTGACTACAACCAATTCACTCAGTCAGAATTGCTTTTCACACATTTTGCAGGTTTGAGGCCCATCCATACTCGGTGTCACACACATTACCTATATAAACTTCTCATGAACGCTGTTTCTCAGTCTGAAAAGAAGTATGGAATTAGCAAATTGAATCTAAGCAATTGCAAAATCACACATAGCTTGCATGCATGTCTGAGCATGAAATTTTACATGAACATTATAGCACGTCCCGTTATATCAGATGGGCAGAGCTGGATCAGAGAGTTAATCACAATCAGTGTGGTTAAGGTTAATACAGAGCTCAAACAGAGAGCTTAAATTATATACAGAGTGCATGCATAAACAGAGAAACAGATGTGTACCTTCCCAAAATGTATTTGGGCCAAACAGTTAACTTTTCATTTATTGATACCTCCCTCTAGTGGCCAAACACAAGAGACACAGCTGTGTTTATAGGAAAAACAACTGAATTTAGGATTGTATTATTATTATTATTATTATTATTATTATTATTATTATTATTATTATTATTATTATTATTATTATTATTATTATTATCATTAAATATTGTTAATAATGGATGTGCCAGAACTTTCTTCAGTTAAACAAGGAAACAAGGAAAATCATTGAATTTGGAAACAAAGATGAAGTTCTCAAGGTGAATGCAAACCTTGACTCTAGGGGTCTAACAACTAAAAATCAAGTCAGGAATCTTGGTGTGATTCTGGAGACAGATCTTAGTTTCAGTAGTCATTTCAAAGCAGTAACCAAAACAGCATCCTATAATCTAAAAAAAAAAAAAAGAACATTGCAAGACTTGTATAAACTTTTATAATTATAATATTTAATTATTAATAATAATAATTAATAGTAATAATGTGTTTGCTAACTGATGTATAAATATTGCACACACACAAAATGGGCATCAAAAAGTGTGTAGTCTTAGCAGTAACTAATTTGCATGCATTTGTAATGTTATCATACAGTATTGTTCAAAATAATAGCAGTACAATGTGACTAACCAGAATAATCAAGGTTTTTCGTATATTTTTTTATTGCTACGTGGCAAACAAGTTACCAGTAGGTTCAGTAGATTCTCAGAAAACAAATGAGACCCAGCATTCATGATATGCATGCTCTTAAGGCTGTGCAATTGGGCAATTAGTTGAATTAGTTGAAAGGGGTGTGTTCAAAAAAATAGCAGTGTGGCATTCAATCACTGAGGTCATAAATTTTGTGAAGAAACAGGTGTGAATCAGGTGGCCCCTATTTAAGGATGAAGCCAACACTTGTTGAACATGCATTTGAAAGCTGAGGAAAATGGGTCGTTCAAGACATTGTTCAGAAGAACAGCGTACTTTGATTAAAAAGTTGATTAGAGAGGGGAAAACCTATAAAGAGGTGCAAAAAATGATAGGCTGTTCAGCTAAAATGATCTCCAATGCCTTAAAATGGAGAGCAAAACCAGAGAGACGTGGAAGAAAACGGAAGACAACCATCAAAATGGATAGAAGAATAACCAGAATGGCAAAGGCTCAGCCAATGATCACCTCCAGGATGATCAAAGACAGTCTGGAGTTACCTGTAAGTACTGTGACAGTTAGAAGACGTCTGTGTGAAGCTAATCTATTTTCAAGAATCCCCCGCAAATTCCCTCTGTTAAAAAAAAAAGGCATGTGCAGAAGAGGTTAAAATTTGCCAAAGAACACATCAACTGGCCTAAAGAGAAATGGAGGAACATTTTGTGGACTGATGAGAGTAAAATTGTTCTTTTTGGGTCCAAGGGCCACAGGCAGTTTGTGAGACGACCCCCAAACTCTGAATTCAAGCCACAGTACACAGTGAAGACAGTGAAGCATGGAGGTGCAAGCATCATGATATGGGCATGTTTCTCCTACTATGGTGTTGGGCCTATTTATCGCATACCAGGGATCATGGATCAGTTTGCATATGTTAAAATACTTGAAGAGGTCATGTTGCCCTATGCTGAAGAGGACATGCCCTTGAAATGGTTGTTTCAACAAGACAATGACCCAAAACACACTAGTAAACGGGCAAAGTCTTGGTTCCAAACCAACAAAATTAATGTTATGGAGTGGCCAGCCCAATCTCCAGACCTTAATCCAATTGAGAACTTGTGGGGTGATATCAAAAATGCTGTTTCTGAAGCAAAACCAAGAAATGTGAATGAATTGTGGAATGTTGTTAAAGAATCATGGAGTGGAATAACAGCTGAGAGGTGCCACAAGTTGTTTGACTCCATGCCACACAGATGTCAAGCAGTTTTAAAAAACTGTGGTCATACAACTAAATATTAGTTTAGTGATTCACAGGATTGCTAAATCCCAGAAAAAAAAAATGTTTGTACAAAATAGTTTTGAGTTTGTACAGTCAAAGGTAGACACTGCTATTTTTTTGAACACACCCCTTTCAACTAATTGCCCAATTGCACAGCCTTAAGAGCGTGCATATCATGAATGCTGGGTCTTGTTTGTTTTCTGACAATCTACTGAACCTACTGGTAACTTGTTTGCCACGTAGCAATAAAAAATATACTAAAAACCTTGATTATTCTGGTTAGTCACATTGTACTGCTATTATTTTGAACAATACTGTATGTGGAGTTATATGATGATACCATTTGCACAACTTATCAGAAAATGACTTATGCACTTTGTTACATTTCCTTCTTTATTGTAAAGGTGAAATATTCAAAAAGTATTAATCATGTCAGAGGAGCAACAAGAAAGAGAGACAACTACAAAACATCTACGCAAGACTTTGGTAAGAATAATTTCTTATAAAAAAGGGGTTTATCAGAAGGGTTGATAAAAGCAAATCAAATTAACACATTTCAGTTAAATGGTGTCTACCTGTCTCACAGTGGAGAACAAAATCATAACAGATCAGTGGGTCATATACAGCATTCATATCATACATGAGACATAGAAAATCCTGGAATGGGTGGTTATATGTGCTTTTAGTAGTTAAGAAAATTACACACCAAAGAAAGATCATCACAGGATACAACAGTTCCATTACTTATTCGAACTGGCTTATGGCCATTATCATTATTCAAGAATAGTATATTTTTTAGTACAACAATTTTACAGTAATTTTGTAAAAGTAAGTAAAGCTGGTTTGTAAACATGGCAATACTTGTGGGCAAATAATATGTTAAAATCAAGCATTTCTAGTTCTATGGCTTGATATACAAAAGGACAAATATATGGGCAAAGTATGGAAATATAAGTGACTACGTCTTGATTTTTTGCCCAATGACTGACTGTTTAACTGCAGATGTTACCTGTACATCATATAGGCTTTAAGTGAATCAATCTTGTATTTTGAGTTCTTTAATAGTGCACAAATGTTTATGCTGGCAAATTTGGCTATGAAAACCAAATATCTCATCTTTATTTGAAAGTAACTTAAAATGTATGATTGTAATTGCACACACATAAATCTGGTTTACTATCCTTGTGGGGACTCTCAGTAGGCATAATGGTTTTTCTACTGTATGAAACGTACAGATCCTTCTAAAAAAATTTGCATTTTGTGATAAAAGTTCATTATTTTCCATAATGTAATAATAAAAATTAAACTTTCATATAGTTTAGATTCATTGCACACCAACTGAAATATTTCAGGTCTTTTATTGTTTTAATACTGATGATTTTGGCATACAGCTCATGAAAACCCAAAATTCATATCTCAAAAAATTAGCATATCATGAAAAGGTTCTCTAAACGAGCTATTAACCTAATCATCTTAATCAACTAATTAACTCTAAACACCTGCAAAAGATTCCTGAGGCTTTTAAAAATTCCCAGCCTTGTTCATTACTCAAAACCGCAATTATGAGTAAGACTGCTGACCTGACTGCTGTCCAGAAGGCCATCATTGACACCCTCAAGCGAGAGGGTAAGACACAGAAAGAAATTTCTGAACGAATATGCGGTTTGTTCCCAGAGTGCTGTATCAAGGCACCTCAGTGGGAAGTCTGTGGGAAGGAAAAAGTGTGGCAAAAAAACGCTGCACAACGAGAAGAGGTGACCGGGCCCTGAGGAAGATTGTGGAGAAGGACCGATTCCAGACCTTGGGGGACCTGCAGAAGCAGTGGACTGAGTCTGGAGTAGAAACATCCAGAGCCACCGTGCACAGGCGTGTGCAGGAAATGGGCTACAGGTGCCGCATTCCCCAGGTCAAGCCACTTTGGGCTACAGAGAAGCAGCACTGGACTGTTGCTCAGTAGTCCAATGTACTTTTTTTCAGATGAAAGCAAATTTTGCATGTCATTCGGAAATCAAGGTGCCAGAGTCTGGAGGAAGACTGGGGAGAAGGAAATGCCAAAATGCCTGAAGTCCAGTGTCAAGTACCCACAGTCAGTGATGGTCTGGGGTGCCATGTCAGCTGTTGGTGTTGGTCCACTGTGTTTTATCAAGGGCAGGGTCAATGCAGCTAGCTATCAGGAGATTTTGGAGCACTTCATGCTTCCATCTGCTGAAAAGCTTTATGGAGATGAAGATTTCATTTTTCAGCATGAACTGGCACCTGCTCACAGTGCCAAAACCACTGGTAAATGGTTTACTGACCATGGTATTACTGTGCTCAATTGGCCTGCCAACTCTCCTGACCTGAACCCCATTGAGAATCTGTGGGATATTGTGAAGAGAAAGTTGAGAGAAGCAAGACCCAACACTCTGGATGAGCTTAAGGCCGCTATCGAAGCATCCTGGGCCTCCATAACACCTCAGCAGTGCCACAGGCTGATTGCCACGCCGCATTGAAGCAGTCATTTCTGCAAAAGGATTCCAGACCAAGTATTGAGTGCATAACTGAACATAATTATTTGACGGTTGACTTTTTTGTATTAAAAACACTTTTCTGTTATTGGTCTGATGAAATATGCAAATTTTTTGAGATAGGAATTTTGGGTTTTCATGAGCTGTATGCCAAAATCATCAGTATTAAAACAATAAAAGACCTGAAATATTTCAGTTGGTGTGCAATGAATCTAAAATATATGAAAGTTTAATTTTTATCATTACATTATGGAAAATAATGAACTTTTATCACAATATGCTATTTCTTTTTTTTTCTTTTTTTGAGAAGGAACTGTATATTCTATTGCCCTACACCAACTCTACAACTAAACCTACCCATCACAAGAACACCTATTTCTGTATGATTTATAAGCTTGTCTCCCCATGGGAACCTCAAATTAGGTTCCCACAGTGACATGAATCCCCATGAGTCAGGGTATATATATATATATATATATATATATATATATATATATATATATATATATATATATATATATATATATATATATATATATATATATATATATACTACAGGGCTGTTGAATACTTGATTCTGATTAGCTGACAAACGTTCAGAGGTGTGCAATTATTTTCAGGGAAATGCAAGGCGAACATAGTTCCAGGCAGCTCTATTGACCGCATTACAATTCTGTATTACTTCGCATAGTTAACAGTAGTAATGGTCACACAATTTGCACAAACAGTTTATGTCAGCACTGCCCTGATGATTTTATTATTTAGCCTATATCATTGATTTCCAACCCTGTTCCTGGAGAGCTACCATCCTGCAGACTTCAGTTCCGACACACCTGTCTGTAATTATCAAGTAGCCCTGAACACCTTGATTAGCTGGTTCAGGTGTGTTTGATTGGGGTTGGAGCTGAAATCTGCAGTACAGTAGCTCTCCAGGAGCAGGATTGGAGACCCCTGGCCTATATAGTATTGCAACTTAAAGTCCACACATAATGGCTGCATCCGAAAACTTAGGCTTGTTGACTTGCTGTCTTGCTGTCTAATCAGGGAAAGACTTTGCAGGCAGCGTTTTTGCCCGAAGGCACCTCATACAATGGATTTTGGACAGGCTTCTGAGGCGGAGTTATGGTTTAATGATCTACAGCAAAATATAGAGAGCTTTGGTTATAACTAAGTGGATATTTCAGTACTGCAATATTAATTTCTCACTAGAAATTACATAAAAATTGGAAAACGTTCAGAAAAATACATTTACACACAAACTGACCACAGACCGCAACTTTCAGACGCCATCTTTATTTTTTTGGCACACAATGGAGCGCACAGGATTGTGGGATATCAAAGGCAGCGAAGGATACATCTATGCTGCCTTCAAAAACTGGCTAGATGGAGCCATCTCAGGAGACAGGAAATGAAGCTGACATTGTTTTCGGATGTGCCTTGATGCCTTCCTACCTTGGAATGCGACCTCCGAAGGCAGCATTTTTCAGTTTTCGGATGCAGCCAACATTTCTCACTAGCGAGGTAATAACAGCTCTGTTTAGAGACGCACAGAGGTAGCCAGATTCACACAAGCTCTCTCTCTCTTGTTTGCATTAAGAACTTTACAGACAAGCATGCTTATGAATAATTAATTATGAATACTGAATTGATGTAATTAATAGTTTGATTTTGAATTTATGATCAGGTTACAATGTCAGTTGCATCAACCGCAATTGACATTCACTTTAAAAGGATAACATAACATTAAATATCAAACAAGACTACACTTTAAATCCCTAAAATGAATATATGTATTTGAAGGAGATATTTGCACCTTCACAGAGTATATTGGAACAAGATTTTCAGTGATTAACAGCTTCTGCTGATACTTCTGTATATTCTACTCTGTACCACACAAAAAAATTATATTCTGCCAGAGTGAACTGTGACTGATCAACATTAGCCACTTTGACTGCTTTGGTACTGCATTTTGACATTTTAACAATAAATAAATGATGGTACTTACACTTAATAGTCTGTTATCTTTATGTTTTGGGTCTTTATGTTTCTATAGCTGTAAATACATTATAGTGTTAACATTTTATGCGTTGTCAATATTCCCATATTGTACGTTTCAGTGTCTAAATGTACAAATTTAGGATTTGAGATCATTTTTGTGTGGGTATATATATATATATATATATATATATATATATATATATATATATATATATATATATCAAAATATTACATACTGATACTTACAATTAAACAAAACCTGATGAATATATACCAATAAAACATGAAATAAAACTTGAAATGTGAACTGCCATAGCGAGGGGTGGAAATCACTTCACATGATGTCTGACATATAAGAACGATTATAATAATAATAAAATAATAATAATAATAATGTAAGTATGCTGTTTTTCTGTAAGTGTGTGTGTGTGTGATTGGATCGCAGACTATAAAAGGATTTTTTTTTTTTTTTGTATTTGCATTTCATGTCAGAAAATATTAATCTTCAATATGACATGATCTTGCTTGTGAAAAATCCATCTTCAAAAGAATTCCCCTCTTCAAAGCTTCACAGAGAGATGTTACTCTCAAATACTTATGCATATTAATACATCTGAATTTGTACAGTACATTGCAACTCTGACCATCCTCCACCTTGATTTCCCATTCCTTTGCAGGCTAGGCAATGCCTAGGTCACAACAAATTCTAGAAAATAAGAGTAAAAATAACAGACTACCTGTTGCAGCTTTCCAACCCGAAACAGAGAGCATTAAATATACTGCAAGACAGTGTGTCAGAGACTGTTCATAATATAGACTGGGTCCCATCGCACAAGCCCATTCAGTACGCCCTAGCAGGGATGGACGTTGCAGGCACGTATCTCCTTTCGGTCTTTACAGCTAGTTAGTTGTGCATTCTTATATCTCTTCTTGGCCGTCATTAACCGCTCCTGGATTCCCCCACCACACAGCTTGGTACAGTCAATCCATGCAGACCATGGCTTCATTTTACATCCTGTATGAAGAAATTTAGACCAGATACAACAGTTGTTAGTGGCAGTAAGTTAAATTAATCATCTGCCTTTTTAGAGACACTGTCTGTAGTGGTTTTGTTATGATGTTATAAATTAGTAAAGGAGAGCATCTCTATCATCTGTAGCAGCGTATCACACACCATTTTAACATATACACCTTTGGTTTTACCATCCATAAATATAATTAACAGTGTTACTCCACCCAAAAATGAAAATATTGTCATTAATCACTTAACCCCACGTCTTTCCAAACCCATAAAAGCTTTGTTCATCTTCGGAACACAATTTAAGATATTTTGGATGAAAACTGGGAGGCTTGTGGCTGTCCCATAGACTGCCAAGTAAATTGCACTGACAACATCCAGAAAAAGAATGAAAAACATTGTCAGAATAGTCCATCTGCCATCAGTGATTCAATCTGGATTTTACGTAGCGATGAGAATAAATTTTGTATGCGTATTTATTCAACAATTTGCGTCCTCTGTGTCTCACCATAGCACCATTTGTTGAATACAAACTGCACACGCTATTCTGTGTCAGCCGTGACACAAGGGTACATTTTCTACTTGTATTCACACTTGATTTGAATGAAAACAGCACATCTGTGCAGTACGGAAAAAATGGAAGCAATGGAAAAAATAAAGGCTCTCAATTAAATATGTGCAGTTTCACGTGATTAGTGCAAATTGTCACATGACCAGAGCAGTTTACTTCTCAGCAGTTTACTAAGGCTAGTAAAGTGTCTTAACATAAATATATGACAAAGATGTTTGGTACACGTGGTCTGTAGGGTGCCTAGTATAAATATATGCATTCACATATATTTAGTTTTGTTGAGTGTGATCATAGAATCAGTAAACATGCTGATGGTCACAATAGTGACCAGTGGGATAACAGTGAACTTGTACAATATAAATCTAATTGCAGTTGCTAGTGAAAATGACAATAAAATGTTTCAGTGACAAAATAATTTTGCACTAAATTATAAATTGTATTTTGATGAGTCATAGTCATAATTTGACTAGTCAGAATTACAATTAAATATATCCGCAATTATAATTTCACTAGTGACAAATCAGATTCAAGATATCTGTAAATATGTTTTGACTAGTTAAATCTCAATTTAATATATCTATGATGCAATAGATATCTTTAATAGACACATCACACATACGCAAATGTAATTAGAGATCTCTCTAATTCGCTTTCGACTAGTCACAATTATTTTTCAGGATATCTAAATTGTACCTGCTCATAGTTGAAACTGCTGCTATGTGACATGAGACTAAATTTACTTAGCTCCTCCCAGAGCTACCCCCTGACTAATGTTTAGTGCTAACTTCTAACATCAAATATAAGTCTACTTTTGTTGTCAAAAGAGAAAAGCTACTGGAAGTGTTTCAGGAATTATTAAATCATATCTGGATGCAGCCATATGTGGTAAAAGTTCTCCAGCATGCATTCATGTATGGCGCTGTGATTTTAATTGAATCATGTTGCAAAACACACCAAATGCAGAGTAATGTTCAAAAAATGCAGAAAACCGCAAACGGCTTGTCTGAAATTATTTATTACATATTTAAACATAATGAAGAACAATGGAATTATAAAAAAAAAAAAAAAAAAAAAAAAAAAAAAAACATGAACAAATAGTATGCATGAAGGACAAGAAGTATGCTTCATAATCAGATGCAGTCAAACAAGGTGAAGGTTAATAAAAAAAATAAATAAAAAAACGGCGGAAACGAGTTTCCATAGGAAGTATCCGCAAAGTGGGAGTATTTTATTGTATTATAGCAAGAGATCCATGATGATGATATTCTGCTGTGTTCAGTGATGAGTGCCAATGTTTTCTTTTAACATTGTATCAAATGATCCAACAGCTGACGTGAGGTCTATACAAATCCTTAGCTACTGATTTTACATGTGTCCGTTTGTAAATAATGGCTAATGCAGTTTAATCCACAGCACACATTACGATATATAGAATAAGACAAAAGCCTGAGCCCTCTTTGTATGGCCTACCACTTTTACACATGCTCCAGCTATATTTTTATTTACATACTTTTTTAAAATGGCGAATGACAACAGTTTCCAAGGTAGGATTGGTTAATAAAATGTTTGAGGTGGGGCTTAACAAAGGTGTATTTGCACGCACATTTAATATATCTATAAAGTATATTTGACTAGTCACATTTTTAATTCCAGATATCTACACTGAGATTCTTCCTAGTCACAAAATTAAATGCAGATATCTCCAAAGAAAGATCTTCCTAGTCAAAAATCAGACTGAGATATCAGACAGAGCCGTTGTTAATAGAGAAGATGCACAAATCACGTTAATTTTCAGCGTTTATTGGCCCATCTTCTCAGTTAACAACGGCTCTGTGTAGTAACAGCTGCTCTATGTGAAATCACGCACCTGATGGAATTAACCGCTGATTAGAAAACCGGCTTTACTGACGAAATGCGCATTAACGATCGGCCGATCGTGATCGGAGCACCCCTACATATAATGACTAGTCATAATTACATTGTAGATATCTTAATTCCAAATATGATGAGTCAAAATTGCAGAAAACATATCTGTAATTGGAATTTTGACTAGCCAAAACTAAATTATGACTAGTACAGCAAGGGGTGTTTAATGCTAAAATGGCTTGCCATAGTGGCAATGTATTTAAACAGAATTACCGTATTTTCCGGACTATAAGTCACTTTTTTTCATAGTTTGGCTGGTCCTGCGACTTATAGTCAGGTGCGACTTATTTATCAAAATTAATTTGACATGAACCAAGAGAAATGAACTAACAGAAAACATTACCGTCTACAGCCGCAAGAGGGCGCTCTATGCTGCCAGAGATGCTGCTCAGTGCTCCTGTAGTCTACACTAAGCAGCACAGAGCGCCCTCTCGCGGCTGTAGATGGTAATGTTTTCTCTTGGTTCTTGGGTCTAAATAAATAAATGCGACTTATAGTCCGGTGCGACTTATAAATGTTTTTTTTCCTCGTCATGACGTATTTTTGGACTGGTGCGACTTATACTCAGGTGCAAAATATAGTCCGAAAAATATGGTATTAACAGAACTGTAACATCTGAAGTGGTGATGTTGTGATGCTGATTTGTCATTGGAAAGAGTGTTGGCATGTAGAGTGATGCTATGATGAATATAATTACACATGTGTAATTCAATGTTGTGTCTCTGATGCAGAATTGCTAATGGTGAGTTTCAGCAGCAATAATGTTATTCTGGCTTACTAACAAAACATGCTGACGTATGATTTGAAAAATGCTGGCGTGGTGATGATTTAAGGGAAATTCCACCGAAAAATTCATATTTTCTCATCATTGGTGTCCCAGATATATATGATTTCTACTCAGATGTACAGTATATGACGTTAATAAAATGAAGTATATGGTGATTGATTATAGGAGGTCTCCACCTTGTCCTTTGATGATAAACAGTTAACCCTTCTGTGGTCTTTGGTCATTTTTCTTTTTTTCGAAGTTTATGTTTAGAATTTCAAAAAAAATCACAAGTTCATCAGAATGGTACTAAATTTGGTGACTTTTATGGCACTTGGGATGTGAACACAGGAAAAAAATCGAGGCCTTGATTCAAATCGGCTGAGTGGTCGTAAAAAAATTGTCACACTCTTGGTCTTCGGTCAAAATGACTGTCCATAGGAAATTAATGGGAAATTGACAAAATCACAACAATTCAGATAACTTTGTGTGCACAATCTACAGATCGGCCCAAAAAAAAGTGGTAAATCTGTAAAACATCAAGAGTGCAAAACAGACACACCTACTCACACACGCTCATGCACACACACACTTATAAACACAAACACCTATAAACTTGTGTGACTGTAACACAACAAACATGTAAAATAAAATCAATAATTCAACCAAAATGCAGTAAAAAAAAAAAAAGTGGACCACAAGGAAGAGGTTACAGTAGAACATCAATAGTGCTAAACAGACACATCCACTCACACAGAAGTCTGAAATAAGAGGTTGAAATCAGATCCGACCCAGACGGATCAGGCTCTGATAAAGCATTATTGTTCATTTGTGTTACATTTTTATAGAAATGTAATGCTTTGTGTAACAAAATGCTTTCTCTGTGTTCGGGGTATTCTGTAGTAGTAATAATACAAAACTGACATTGCAGATCAACATTCCAAAAAAAAAAAAAAAAAAAAAATTATTTTTATTTTTTTATATATATATTGACTTTTGACCATGAGGTCCATGGGTGTGACTTCCAAATAAAGAGCGCACAAGGGTTTAAAATGTTTAGACAATGAAATCGGTGATACTCATAAATACTTGAGGGTGGTTATTGGCAATAAATTGAGTGTCCAACTAATGTTTTTTTTTTTTTTTGCCATTTTAATAATGACTTTTTTTTGGGGGGGGGGGGGGTAAAATACTTTATAGCTTGTCCCACTATGATGATATTGTTTTACACACAATTTTATTGTATCTGTTTTTTGCTTGTGGCTTGGCATTGATATGGCATTTTAAGTTTGACAATAAAAATGGTTACGTAGTAGTATAGGTGGCAGTGAAGAATATTGGTGTAGATCAGAAGGGTCCTTCAGACAATTTTCAGAATTATGTACTTAAGAGAGTCCAGATTATTCTTTGCACTGTTGACCACCCATTACAAACTGAGTTTCATGGTGTTGCCATCAGGCCATCATTTTAGAGTGCCTGTAAGCAGAAAAAAAATTATAAATAAATAAATAAAATATTTAATTTGTGGATGTGGCCAATTGTTCTATATATTATATTATAGTATTGACACGTTTTTGCATAGTGGGTACTTCTTGTCAAAAAAGTTCAAATTGTATGTCCCACAGAAGAAAGTAAGTCATTTACATCTGGGATGGCTTGAGTGAGTAAATGATGAGAGAACTATTTTGGGTGGAGAATCCCTTTACAGTGACAATGCACGTTCACCTGCGAGCTCGTCGGCACTCTCCTCTCTTCCCTGTTTGTTCCTCCTCTTCTTACGGTCTTCCTTGCGCCTCTTCCTCTCATCACTGTTTAACCCTCCTTGATTACACTTCTTGATCTTGCAGGTTTTTCTCTGTGTGGTCTCAGGGCACAGATCCCCGCCAAACTGAGGCTCCAGAGTGATCATGCGTGAGCGGATCAAATGACCCTTTCCACAGGATTTACTGCACTCTGACCACTCGGACCACTCTGTCATCACACAATCCATCGCTAGGAGAGAAAGACATAAAAAAAAGACAATATTCAAATAGGAACATGACATCATATCTCAGGGAAAATGATATTATTTTAAAGAGGATGATCATTATTTAATGTTTACTTTTTTCTATATTTTGTTTATTAGGTGCTGCTGGTTCTCAAAGCCATATATTTTTGCTATATATTTAAGATAAAACATTTCAACCATGACCATGTTAATGTATTTGGTCTTTGCGCACTAGATCTTCTACGTACTCTGCTGTTGCAAATCAAGTATAAACATTCTACTATCAGTAAATACACAGACACACTGCTGTGAGCATACAGAATGTGTTGCTGCTGCATGAATAGGCATGCTTAAATCGAATAGAAGATCTAGACAGGCGGATCTCGGGAACTCTAATAGTACGTGGCAGGACCAGTTTACTGTAAACACTCAACCAGATTATTTAGATGCTGAGCAAGCAATCTCACTGGTTGCAGGATCAGCAGAGGCCAGTCAGCTTTTGCCATGTACTGCAGTAAACAATATGAAAGCTGGCAAATTGCTTGCAAAGAACTTATCTGCCTGTGCATCTAGATTTCATGACTCAACTAGAAATGTAACCTTAATTAAAAAATAACAAGAAAATTTAAATTAAAGTCATAAAATGTTCCCTTTGTCAATATGGAAATATTGTCTATAAAATAATTTAAAAGAAAATCTGTCACAAAAGGCATTCATTTGGCAGAGTACTTTTATTTATTTAAAGAAACCAAGGCCTTGTTATCTCATTGAAATTTACAGTACAGAATGTGTTTAATGTTTGAATAATAAAAATAGTAATATAATATATGTTTGTATTGTTTCTAAAGTTTATTATTGTTTTATTTTCATTCAGATGAGTAAGAATTCTTAATTATTATATATATATATATATATATATATATATATATATATATATATATATATATATATATATATATATATATATATTTGTTTTATGGAAGGAAGGAAGGCCAGATAGATCAGACTTTGACAGTACTTCTCCTATACCCACTCTCACATTTACAGCTAATTAACTAACACACACATGCACACAGACACATACTGTACTGTGCATCTGTTATGTTTGAGGCCTGTCGACTGTTATGTTTGTGTGTGTATGTGTAATAGAGAAAGAATATGTGTAACTCACGACACTCTGGCAGCATGCATTTCTCCATCTGTTCCAGCTCCTCCTTGCATTCTCCCAACTCCACAGGTGATTTGAGCACACGCTGACGTGTCCGTGTGCCTTTACCACACGTCACACTGCAGTCGCTCCAGTCTGACCATGGGGACAGTAAACATGGGATTGTATCTATATACACATACAAAAAAAACATCATTAGCATCATAACAATGAGAAATGCAAGCATGTGGGTGTGTATTCTGTTTAAATATGCTAATGTAGGCATGTATGTGAGAATATGTTAATGGAGGCATTTTTTTCTTCTGTGTGAATATGGTAATTTTAGCGTACATGTGAATTTGTGTGTGAACGGTGTGATGTGAGCATTTGTGTGTGTACAGTACGTTTAATTAATTGTCACTAATACATTATTGTGTATATGAATATGTTACTATGAGTATGAATATGTTTGTGAGTGTATTTTTGTGAATTATGGATTTGAATGTTTAAAGCACAAATGCTATTTTGGGGATTTCCGTTTTTCATTTTCCTTCCTAATTTTGAATGCTTCCCTATTCACATTCAAAAGTGTGAGATGACAAAGTTTGGTATCATTTTAAAGGAAACCCTTTGAAATTACATAAAACACTGTTGAAATTGATAAAAATGACAATATATGCTGTCTGTGTTATAATAAATAGGGAAAAAAACAAGGCGCTTTATTTTATTTGTGTAAACTGAAGTTTGAAATAGTATAGCTCAGGCAATGAAGGGCCTAGTAACTTTAGACCAATTTCATGTTTTTCTAGCACATGTCAGCTAATAGAGGAAAAAAGAAATTTCTTTCTATCTTAATCTATGCAAAAGTTATTCTATTCCAACTGAAGGAAGGAATAATACCATTTTTGTATAAAATTTTAGTCTAAATAAGTATGAAGTCATCTTTTGCACACTTGCAGTATGGAATAATGTGATATCTGTATATTATTTTACAGAAAACACTCAGAAGTTACATAAAAAGCTGCTGTTTGTGACAAATAGTATTATTTATGTTGTTTCACATATGATGAACCATCTCAATACAATGTGCTTTTTTGTGTGTGTGTTTTCTGAACAGTCTTTAAAAGAGAATAAATCATATTGCGCAATAGCGACATGCATAGAATTATTAAAATATCTGGTCTGTCACAGTCTTAAATAGAATCCACAATCTCCAGCTTAATATCATTTCATTTATGTCTATTCTGCATCGTGTAAAGATTGGGAGACCTCGCCTGTCTCAAGCATGTATGATATTTCATATTTATAGCGTGTCTGTTTGTTATTATTCAAAACCAGCGATAAATCCGCGTCCCCGAAGCTTCAACGCGAACTTCGGAGCGTCAACAAACTAATTTATGTTCATCCACCCAGTATACTGTACTGTTTACTGTATATTCACTGAAATGCGGTCAAATATGAAAATTATGAAAATAAACAGATAAGCTTATGGCTAGCGGAGCTTCGAGGCTTCAAAATAAAGAATGAAATGTATAAAAGCAAGTATCACGCGTATACGCTTACCAGATGCGCGTCCTGACCTCTCCACGGCGACGGTGGTCCTCCATAACTTGTATTATGAATATTATTCATTGTTAATCCGGAGATTCTTCCGCGTGTAGTTTCCCCCTCGCGTGGTCTTTGTTTAGAAGCAGCCAAACACTCAATTTCCCTTCGGCCAGCGGTTCTGTGACGTCACCGGACGGAAACAGGACGGGGCAGTAAGTGACCCCCCTGTTGCGGCTATTCGCACCTCTGACTGGTTCAGACGGCTTTTGAGTGACAGCTATTAGGACTAATAGCGCTTCACAAAGAGATCAGATGTGTATAGCAGGAGAAAGGCTTTAGTGCGCATCATATGAGTTAGAGGTCTGGTCAGCGCTCACAGGGCTTTGGACCTCTATTGCGCACTTGTACAGAACGCTTTATATCTCAGCAATGGAAGCACGCAGAAACGTAAAAATGGTCTTGTTTGAAAGAAGAGATTCTAATCTAAAAGATTATATCGAGTATATAGGTATGTGTGGCTGTTTGCGGCTGACTGAAGTGGATATATAATAATTAGCAATGAGGTGAGAAATGTTACATCGCGATTCTGTTGAAGATCATTCGATCTGTGATTGTCACACAATAAAATGATCTACATCATCAGATTCCTGAGAATAAGAGCTTTCTTGTGATATATGACTTGACTGTTTTGTGAAAAATATTTTAAATACACATTCTTATGAAAAATTAATCGCAATCGTTAGACGGAAATTTGTAGGGGGGGGAAATATATTTCTTAGCTTAATTTGACTACTTTATGTATCATAAAACCCCAATTAATGGTATTCTTTGTAAAGAAAACACTCTAAGCTTTCAAATGAACCCATATATGGGCAAATCCCTTATAAGGAAGGGTGTGCAAATGAAACGAGAACATGTTGCATGCTATTTTTGGACCCGGTACCGGGTCTGCAGAGTTTATTAAGTAGGGTAATGTTTTCACTATTTGCGTTCAATGTGCATATGTGCATATGCATGTATGTGAATATGTAATTGTGAACAATTTAATGTTGCTTTGTAATTATGCTAATTCATGTCCACCTAAACATTCACAGACATGTACTGCGTGAGAGTCTGTTAATGAGCTTGTACATGTTCATGAATATGTATTGCTATGCATGCAAGTGTTTGCACTTACGGCATTCTGGCATCATACACCTCTCCACTTCCACCACCTCAGCCCCACAAATGGAGCCATCAGACGGGGGCATTTTTACCATCCGCTCCCGTCTCTTCATGCCAAGGCCACAGGTGGCGCTGCATGCATCCCATTCACCCCATTCAGTAACCAAGCAACTGCTTGGAGCTACACAAGCCAGAAAGATAAACAATACATATGATTGGAGCAGAGAATCCTGTTATGAGATCCTTTATAGCCATAAAGGACCAAAAAGAACTATAGGTACAGGAAAATCCTGCACAATTGGCAATTGACAAACACTTGCGATAAACTTGTAAAGCAAATTGCAATTACAACTGTAAACATCTGTTAGTCCATAGGTAGATAAGACTCACAGCAGTCCTCATTGACAGTGCATGGCTCTGTCTCTTCAGTGGGATGGATGCAAGCAAAGCCATCATCAGGAAACTGTTTTACATAGCGCTCCCTAGAACGCACACCTGCACCACATGACATACTGCATGGTGACCATGTGATCCATTCTGACATCATGCAACTGGAAGCATCTGTAAAAGTCAAGGGTAATTTTTTTATGCATGTCCTTGTTAAAAACCTTTTAACATTCAACCATCAGCCCTGCTGGGAATTACAGATAACATTAGATTAAGCTGAAAGATGTTTTAAAATAGAGGTTCTCTTCCAAGGGGAAGGTGGCTGGTGTCTGAAGCAATTGCCTAAACATGTCTAAACAGGCATGACAATAACATTGGCTGCCGACAGCCTATGACATCACTACCGGTGCGACCACAGTATAAAAGGTCATGAAAGGTCATGAAAATCTTCATCAATGTTTGGGAGAGAAACAAGCATGTACAGTTTGAGAGGGAATTGAATGTGCCCATTGCACTTATTTCTATGTGGATAAGTGTGAATTGAACATGTTCTACACACAAGGAGGTTGATTGTGCTCAACATGATGCATTTGCAGGGCTACTGAAAGGGGAGGTGTGCTTCACCATTTACCCGAGAATCTAGACAGCATTTGCATGAGTTTGTTCGTCTCTTGTGGAAGTCGAATAAGCTCATAGTGATGCATTCTCGGCATGTATTTCTGTTCTCGCTTGATTTCTGAGGAATTTTAGTGCTTGAACGGAGTGTGTTATGATCCCCCACTAGCTGGATACATGCTGTGCGTTGTGGTCGTGGTGAGAATTCCCTATCACACACATTTTGAGTCCCGTTCTTGCCGAGGCAATTA
Organism: Carassius auratus; assembly: GCF_003368295.1. Taxonomy (NCBI): domain Eukaryota; kingdom Metazoa; phylum Chordata; class Actinopteri; order Cypriniformes; family Cyprinidae; genus Carassius; species Carassius auratus. Next base: position 17,115,861 of record NC_039285.1, read on the forward strand.
GTCTGACAATGCAGCATGGTGTCCATCAGCAGATGTCCCTGTTTTACTGTCATAAATGTATTTTTATTGTTGTTAGCATAACTGTTGCAAATAAACATTTTATATTTTAAAACGTTTTTAAAATATGATATGTAATATATAAAAACGAATATATATATAAAACTTTTAAAAATATAAAATGTATATTATTATATTTATGTTGTGTCCATCAGAGTATATGCTGACGGACACGTGCTGCATTGTCACGGGAATGTCCCAGCTGAAGATAATGAGGAAATTATGTCGCTCCTTTTGCCATGTGCATTCCTAACGACTACATATTGGCACGCCCGTGCCCTGCTCACTCCAAAGTCCCCACTTTTAGGGCATAGGGATGACACTTTCATTTGGAATTTGCCAGTGAACCGTTCGGTACCAATACTCATACTGGCACACCCCTAGCTCACACAGATTTGAATTAAAAGAGGCAAAATAGTCATATAATTATGGATATGTTTTATTTGTATCCAAAATTATGTGAACATTACGGAGTGCTAAACTCTCCCTGCAGTGTCTGTTTCATTCATAATCGAAGCTGGAGCGTGCTCTTGCATAGAAAGTCCAAAACAGACTAATAGAAGTAGTAAAAACTTATAATGTGCCAGGAAATCCCTAATATGGACAAAGCATAAACCACAACTGATAATATGTGAAGACAATATACGATTACAACAATATATGTGTGTTTTTCAAGTCTTCTCCAGGCAATAAAGTGTGTGTGTGTGTGTATATATATAAATATATATATATATATATATATATATATATATGAGATACAATGCTAACTGACATATAATTTATTACAGTACAGACAGTATAAGAATATATTTTCTGTCTTATTCTATGATAATTTTTTTATTTATTTTTTTTTATTTTCTGTCTTATTCCATGATAATTTTTTTTTGTACCAATCATAATCATAAATTGTCATTAGAAAAAAAAAAAAATATATATATATATATTTATATATATATATATATATATATATATATATATATATATATATATATATATATATATATATATATATATATATATATATATATATATTTATAGAATGCAAATTATTGGTTATTGTCCAGCAGTGTATTTTATTTATTTGCCAATAAATAAAGTTTTTTTTTTTTTTTTTTTTTTTTTTTTTTTATGATTATTAGACACACATAGTAGTATTACATTTTACATTTCTGATCCCCTTACTTCTGAAATTATTGTTACGTCCCTGCCCTGTAACATAATATAATATAAAACTTTAACTATATGCTGTGTTATCTTCATTTTTGGGATTCAATTGGTTTTGTGGCCCCATGTGAATTTTATTTAGTGCGAAAGGGGCCAAAATGGCTCTTCTGATGTTGAAAGTTGCAGACCCCTTTCATAGCAATCGCTGGCCAACCTTATTGTCATGTTTAGACATTTGCTTCAGACGCCTGTCACACTGAATGCGTTTCCCATAGCGACCACTAGAGGACAGGAATGAGGCTCTGAATCTTTGTTCTAGAACAGCGGTTCTCAATTCCAGTCCTCGCGCCCCCCAGCTCTGTATATTTTGCATCTCTCTCTTTGTTAACACACGTGATTCAGATAATCAGCTACTTCTACTCTACTCTAAAGCTTAAGCTAAACCCTTTCTGCAGGCAATAATATACAATGCCACCATAAATAATTGCTAATATTAATGCTTGTAATAGTTTAATGCTACTGTAGTTATAGCCAGATGGGCAAGATTAAACTTTTATGATGCAAAGCTTGAACTTCCCTCTTCCCTCAAATTACTGGCATTTGTTCTGCTTGATAAAACATGGCTTCATGAATCATTAATAAAACCATAAATATGATATCCTGGAGGACACCTCTATGTCATCGCATGATAATCAGTCAATAATGGATATTAACACCTCATCAAACACTAAAGAAAATCCACCCACCTGTCCACCCACTAGCGTGTGATTTGCATTAGATAGATTTAAAGTATTAAATGGACATCTTAATTCATATCTAACTTATTTTAAGTTTCTAACACATTATAAGAACAGCTACATATCAAACATTCATACATGCATATATATATTTATATATATATATATTTATATATATATATATATATATATATATATATATATATATATATATATATATATATATATATATATATTATTCTACAGTATGTTACTCATTACCATGTATATGTTTAAAATATTTAATTTTATAGCAGTAACAAAAAAGAGCTATGCATTTTTATTAATTTCCACTCTGGCACTAAAAACTATGCAGAAGCTGCTTTGACCTTTTAATGTCTCCGAGGGGAAAATCCATAGCACTGCCCGTAGAGAACTGAGATGCAGCCTTACCCAGGAATGATGCAAAGATTATGTCACCAGATAAAAATATCTAGTTATCATTGCTTTAGGACATTCTTAAAATGGTCCTGGTCAAGGCAAGGTGCCCCAAGATGTCTGATCAATAAAGCTCTTGGTGTGCACAAAAAAAATTCATTGAGTCATTGTATGATTGGTTAATTGTATCCTTGCAGGATGTAAGGTTAAATTGTCAGACCAGTTATAAACAACATAAGCTGATCTACATATTAAAAACGAACAAACAAACAAACAAAGAATGAATGAATGAATGAATTAATTAATTAATTAATTAATACATCTGCTACAGGGAAAACAGTAAAATTAATAAAAACAAAACAAACAAACAAAAAATCTACCTCATAAGAACCAAATTTAATGTACATCCTTTATAGTATTGGAAATCCCAAAATGTATTACTAAAAAAACATTTAAATACGTAAATATGTGAAGAAGAAAAAAAGTTTCAAAATGAGCAACAAAGTTGAGATAAATGCTGATAAGAAATGCTGTTTTGCATTATTGCTATCATTATTCTTAGCACTGGCCATGGAATCTAACCAGACCAATCTCTCATAAATAATGTCTAATAAATATTATAATATTTTTTTAGAAATGTCATTATATTCTCTGACCATAAGGTGGCACCAACCTCATGTGAGAGATGCTGTTAATAACGACATACTGTACATATATAAATAACATGATGTAGCAGGAACAAACTTTGTTTTTAAAACTACAATTTAAAGTTTAATTATTTTGAATTAACTAAAAAGAACAATACACTCCTGCATTCTAGCCTATTCCACTTGATCCTATCCTGCTGTTTTTGAATAAAAGAACACTTTCTGTGTATACTGCCCTCAAAAAAGCGCCTGTCTTATTACAGTTTTAAACAGAGATAATATCAATATGAATGACAGTCACTTAAATGTTCCTTCCCATTTGTGGACTGAAACCCTGATGTTGTGTTTGTATGATTCTGACCCTCATCACTGCAGCCAGGCCCCATGCATGGCTCAAAGTCTTGAGTATGTGGACAGGGCACGCTGAGATCCAGCTGTGCCTTCAGCATCCTCTGCCTCATCCTCTTCCCCTTCTCACATGTCGAGGAGCTGCACGCAGACCACGGAGACCAGTTGGAGTAGATACATGTCTCTGGAGTGTCATCTGACAAAACATAAAAGAAAAAGAAGTGGGAGGATGAAAACCTTTTGTCTACAAGCATTATGAAATCTGAAAAAAGGGAGTGACCATAATAACAGAAAAATCTCTACTGGGATCTTTTTGTTGTTGTTTATAATAATCATCAGTGAGATTTAATGGAGTGCAAAGAGCAACTTTTGATTAAATTTTAGAAAAATACTATAATAATCTAACGTGTCTCTTATGGATTTTCAGAGGAGAAATGTGCTCAAAGAGATGTGGTTCATATGAACTCTTTTACATTAAATTCACCCAAGACAATTTCATCTGAGATAACCGCAAACATAATGAGCTCTGCCTCAACATATGCTGCACTGTACATAGTACTGCAACTGATGCTATGTGCACACTCTCTTCAGGTGTGATAATTCTCTGGTGCATGTATAGAATTATGCTAATTCAATGACTGATGGAGCTAATGTAGCCATCTGAGCCCTACTGCACCTCAGATTTCTCATTTGCAGAAAGATGGATTTCAGAGCTATCTTCAAAGTTTTATTGTGCTTCAGTAAGTCACTTGTTCTCGACTACCTGTAGAGTTAGACCTTAAAATAAACCTTAAGTAGATAGTTTTGTGGATGAGGCAATAGAACACATTCCTGGGGGGGGACTGAACTCATGCAAAATGCAAAAGCTATTGTTTACTGCATTTTTGCCTTTGTCTGAATTGATTCAGAGCAGGGCAAGGCATTCCTGTAGGTCTGTTCATAGGCTTGTGAGTCTTCAGTTTCAGTGATGGTTCAGCAGTTGAGAAATTCATCCTCATTGATCTCATCACCACACAATAGGGGTTATGATTAAAGGTGACCATGGACCACAAAGCCAGTCTTGTCGCTGGGATATATTTTTAGGAATAGCTAAAAAAAACATTGTACTGTATAAGTCAAAATTGTGGATATTTTTTTGCCAAAAATCAATAGGATGTTAAGTTAAGATCATGTTCCATTATAATATTTTGTAAATTTCATACCATGAATATATCAAAACCTAATTTTTGATTAGTAATATGCATTGCTAAGCACTTCATTTGGATGACTTTAAAGGTGATTTTCTCAGTAATTATATTTTTTTGCACCCTCAGATTCCAGATTTTCAAATAGTTGTATCCCAGCCAAATATTGTCCTATCCTAACGAATGGAACATTGGAAAGCGTATTTATTCAGCTTTCAGATGGTGTATAAATCTCAATTTAGAGAAATTGACACTTAATGACTTATGGTTTTGTGGTCCAGGGTCACAAATTCTATCAAAAACTGATATATTGTAAATGTGTTCCTTTGGATGGAAAATATTGCACATGGTTTATCTCTGCCTCTTGATATTCAAGCTCCCTCTTACTAGAATGAATGCTTCTTTTTAGACAAATATTTATGTGGCTGCATGTTCGTTCTCTCCACACACCTGATATTTTTCTGTGCAAATGTTTTCATGGGCTGAAAAACTGCCACTCAGTCACGTTAACCTATTAAAGTGAACATCTTGGTTATGTATGTAACCTTAGCTCACCCTGGTGTAGGGAATGAGACACTGCATTATTCTGCACACTGGATTATTCTGCCATAATTTTTTGTTACTGCTACAACTTCCTTTTTTAGAAATCTGAGGAGTGATGGCACTGGTGTAATGGCACCTCGGCGGGTGCTATTAGCACCATCAGCCAATGCATTAGCATGATTCTATATTGGTTAAAGACGACTGTCACACCTAGAAGATGTGAATGTTATAGAATATTATAATTCTGATTACAATTCCGATTCAACATAACATGTACAGCCAAAGAGCTAGGTGCAATCTTATCTCTCTCTAATCTGAAAGGAAACAAATTTTCTTGAGTTTATTGTTTATTCTTGTGTATTACTATTTTTATTTCTCTGTAAAAATTCTGATGAGCTCTGAAAGTCTCATTAGCTATGAAAGCTTATATTAGTTTCACCTAAACTACTCTGTCATACAGTTGTGATTCTTCATCGAACATCTGCTGGAACAACAGCAACTGGAAACTAGTTTGATATTAAAATTAAATGCACAGTCTCTAAATTAATCCACTATCATTTGGATGAAATGATGGAGTTTCAAATTTTAGAATGACACCAAAGACAAAACTGGTACTTAATAAAAAAAGAAAAGAAAAAACACTTAATGTCATCATGTTTTATATAATTCTCCAGAGCCTAGCATAAACTCTCAAGAATACAGTTAGTCAAAAGTCTCATTCTCTCTCTCCCTGTCTCAATGCATTTTGATTCAAAATTGCATTAATGGCATGACTGTAAATATCGCCAAAGCTTGGAATATGTGAAGAGACATAATAACAATGAAAGATCAAAATAAAAGAAGGACATTATAACAATTTAAACTTAAATAAACAGTGTGACAAACTAGAGTGTGAGTAGAAGTGTGACAATTTTATACCACAGTGTTTAACATATAAACACACACATTGGACACTGTGTTAGACAGCAGGGAAACACACTGAGGACAGATACAATACACAATATACAATCTCTCTCTCTCTCTCTCTCTCTCTCTCTCTGTTTCTCTCTCTCTCTCTCTCTCTCTGTTTCTCTCTCTCTCTCTCTCTCTCTCTCTCTCTCTCTGTTTCTCAAGGTTGACTTTGATGAAAAGATAAAGAGATGCAAACCTTCTTCTTTTTCCTCCTGGGCAATGTCAGCCACAATGTCGTCCACATTATCAGGCACAATGTTGCACTGCTCACCCTGCAGACATCAGAAAACAACTCAAACTTTCAAACTGACTTTAAATGATGTCCCTCATTTAATCATTTTCTTCTACACAGTGATGGCATTTCATTTACAGTACTCTTACCATCTGATTCAAAACAAACAGCTGACATGGGTTATACTTTTCCCCATGTTCCTCCTAAATCTCAAACAGTAATCTAAATCTCTCCCAATCGAGGATGCAAGACTTTCAATACTTCCAGGACACTGTTGTGACATGCTGGGTTCATAAATATGTAACATCTTTTGTTGTTCAGTTATTTTAGATCTCAGTTTATATACTTTTATGACATGAATAATGCTGAACTGTTTTGCACAATAATACAAGCTAAAATTGCAACAGCTAAGAACATTTTCTTTTGAAACTGAATTTTTCTAAGAAAGGCAAAGAAACAGACCTTGCGGGCAATTCTCTCCACGACAACTCTGGCCACAGGAGTGATTGCACCACCTTCTGGGTCGTAGAAAGGGCTCTGTGGATGGTCTAAACTTGTGAGGGGACGGATTTTCTCCTGAGGTGTTGTAGGCTTGTTGGGAGACTATGGCACAATAAATAATCCAGTTTACTAAATGTTGAAGTCATTTACTCTGTCATGTACTCTTCCTAATAGTGTACCTTTTTTCCTTACACGGAACACATTACATTTGGCAAAAATACCCTTTTTTAAATGCAATTCAGATCAGGCTAATATAAAAATATTTAAATACCCAGAGGGTATTCACTTATTTTATATTTGAACTGATGTTAAATAATAAATATTACAAACGGGCATTTCCTACATGGCTATTCCAGATTTTTAGTTTAAAATCACCTCACACAACAAAGAAATCACCACGGCAAGCCTTCAGGCTTCGAATAAGAGAGATTAGCTCAGCAGTTAACAGCAGCAAGGTCGCTGAGAGAAGCTGAATATAACACGCACAACCAGGGGAGCAATACAAATTATATACACAGACTCTATCCCCAATGAAGGTTTAAAAAAAAGTACAAAATCCGAAGCTGTGTTAGGACCAGACAATGTTAAAGGCATGTGCTTGGTCTATTTGCATCATAAGATCTATTGACAACATCTGAAAATAGTTGGAATGAATGAATGTATGCATACTGTACATACATGCATATCCTGAGGTAAATGAGAACGTTATACATGCTGTTTATAGAGATTTAAAAACAAATATTAACCTCTCAATATGTAAACAAGAAAATTAATGAATTAACAAACAAACATTAAACATTATCCAATGAAATTATGTCAATCTAAGCATTTTGTTATTTTTTGTTGTTGTTCAGACTTAGACACAAACCTGTGAAGTAGTGAACCAAATGCAAAAATTTCTGAAATTCATGTTCATTTTTAAATTCAGCTGATCGCTCAATCTGCATGAGAGTTCACCTCATAAGTGACCCCGTTGTCTGTCCCCGCATCCCATGGAATGAGGTCATGAACCACCTTCTGGACCCAGCCACACTCTCTGGTGCAGAGGTCCTCAGATGACAGACCCACGTTCCAGTCAGGACTGGGACCCAGCATGGTCAGAAAGGACATCAGGTGACGTGTGCGGTCCACTGAGAACTCGGCCGAAGGAGCCGCTCGACTGCAGGAGGGAGAGAAATCAGATGCATTCACTTTTATTATGTTATTTGTTAGGATATTAATTTCATGATGATAAACTATATTTATTTTATTCTGATTAAAAATCTCATGAAAATAATTCCATCACAAGAAGGGTAAGAAGAGGAAGAGGGTCAGAAAGCACCCAAAAGACAACAGGCTGGCAGAGAGGTGTAGAAATATGCTGTGTGTAAGCACTGAATGGCTGGCCGTCCTCCTCTTAAACCTGAAAGGGGGATACCTTTTGTAGTCATCACTCTGACTGATATTTTCACATCACAGTACCTCATATCTGGTAATTACAGATCTGAACTATCCTCTCTCTCCATCACTCATTCAACAGACAGCACTAGTGCAATTGCAGATTATTATTATTATTATTATTATTTTCCCTATTATACATCACCCATGGATTGCATTGGGATTGCATGGATTGCATGGATTGGCGGGAGGGAAGGGTCAGGGCCATGAAAGGGGAACAGAATCCCACTCCAGAGTAGTGAAGACCAAGGAGATTGTCACAATGATCGAGTCACAAGATCCAAGTGCGAGGTAAAATTTTTTTATTTATTGTTTATAGACAGTCAGCAATGAGAACGTAGGAAGACTATGGCATAACCCCAAATGAATCACGTCCAGACCACTCAAACAACAGTATCTCAAACCCAGCGCAGGAATCCTAGGCAGGCAAGGAATAAGGTCCAGATCGTTTAGGCTGCAGTAACTCAAACCCAGCGCAGGAATCCTAGGCGGGCGAGGAATAAGGTCCAGAGAAAACCAGCTAGACAAGAGAGACATCGACAAACTAACAACACGAACAGGAATGCCAGCCAAACTTAAAGGCAGCACAAATGAGTTGCATCTGGTGCTCATTAACGCAGCTGCTGCTAGTTTACAGACGCACACAATCAGACACAGACACAAGATGAGCGCACTGACCCATGAACCGTGACAGAGATTCCAGAGGAACAGAAGACTGGTCAAAGAGGACTGGTGGCAGACTCAGAAGAAAGGGAAACCAGTGTAGAGGCAAAAGCTGAGCTGGAGGATCGGAGGACCAAGGCAGAGCTGGGGTCTTGGAGGACTGAGGCTGAGCCACTGAGACAGAAGATCAAAAAGAAGCCAGGGGAATGGAAGACCCAGAAGGAGCTGGAAGATTGGTGATGAAAGGCAAAGCTGGATAGAGTGGAGCCAAGGGAAAAAGGGACCCTGGTGGGGATTCACAAGGTGGAGCCAGGGAATCAGAGAACCTTGGCTGAGTTAACAAACCAAGAGAACGCAGTGGTTTTGGCTGACCAGAAGGCTGTGGTCAAGCTGGTGAAGCCAGAAATCCTTGATGAAGAGGCTTTCATGCTGGATAGAACCAGCAAAAGGGGAAGGACTAGGGTGAGTTAATCAAGGTGGACAGCCAATCAGTGCAGAAAGGGCTTTAGAGGTTGGTATTAGTGTAGGGATGAGTTCCAGGATGGATAGTGATTGCTGCTTCTATGATCAACTGAGCGATGTGTGCAGGATCAGGGATGGACAAAGCCTCAAGCTGGGGGAAAGTTGTAGGGGTGTGTGTGCAGACTCTGTGTCCATCTTAAAAATGATTGTAACGCATGAAAGGCGGACAATCAAATAAGACTTTAATAATCAAAATAAACATGAACAGCTCTCTATCCACCTTCAATACCACGACTTAGGTGCCCTTGAGCAAGGCATCGAACCCCCAACTGCTCCCCGGGCGCCGCAGCATAAATGGCTGCCCACTGCTCCGGGTGTGTGCTCACAGTGTGTGTGTGTGTGTGTTTACTGCTCTGTGTGTGTGCATTTCGGATGGGTTAAATCCAGAGCACAAATTCTGAGTATTGGTCACCATACTTGGCTGAATGTCACTTCACTTTCACTTAAGATAACTGATAGCTTTTTCTCCTGGAATACAGAACACCATTCCTAATATAAATCCCAGGAGCCCTATTCCTATTATAACATGGCTAAGTACTAAACAAAAATAAAAAATCTTCTTGCATATAGTGATCTTTAAAAAATAAACAAAATAAATCTATTTACGTTTCTCTACAAAGAATAAACAGAGAAAACTATTTTACAGAATTATTTGTATTTTAATACCCACCAAAAATAAATAAATAAATTCTAAAAATAAAATGCTTTTCTATACAGACAATAGAAGACCGTATGTGTTTGTTAATAATCCGGTGCCTACCCTTCTGTCCAGGCACCACCAGAGGTCACTATCCACTGCATGGACAACATTTGCAACTGGCCGAGATGTGAGCCTGACAGATGCAGTTAAGCTACAGGAAGTGGTTGTTAGTTACTTGCCACATTGCTGCACAGATGATTGACATCTGGCATCCAATGAAAGCAGGAGGAGTCACATACCTTGCACAGCCTGATGCACTAAAGGGTTCTTTGGCTAACACTCAAGACCAAGTATGTATAGCGTGTATTACACTTCTGGTGTAGATATTCTACTAGCCATTGTCAGAGTTCCTAGCCTAGCGTGTCTTTCCATGTTTTTGATTCTTGCTCGTGTACTTTGGATTTACCTTTTTGCCTGCTGTTTTGGACTGTGATCGCACCTCGCCCTGACCATTGCTCGTGTTCCTGAATTACCCCTTTTGTCTTGCCCTCCGGATACTGTTCACTGATCATCGACCCACGCTCACCCAAGGACTATTCTTGTGTTTTGCCCATGCCATACCTGTTTGATTTTGATTCAACCCTGCCTGTGTTTGACCTTGCTTACCAATAAAGCCTGCAAATGGATCTAAATGACTCATTGACCTCGTAACAGTATTACACTTACACTTACAAGACAAAAGTGATGACATTTGTTACATTTCTGTCTCCAGGTCTCTACAACCCCTATTTCTTTCAATTTTAGACATATATTTTTCTTTGTCATTCATTCTATCATGCTGATTTGGTGGTCAATAAATGAATGAATGAACTGTGCTACTTACTATTTGGGTGGAAACCACTAAACTTTGTTTAATGATTATTTCATGAATCGTTCAAAATTAACTTCCAAAGAATATAATTTGTTTCAAATAAATAATTTAATTTTCTTTTAAACTTTAATAATAATTATAATGTCCCCAAACCTTTGAATGATATCCATAAAGGTTTATTTCTTTACTGTTATTTTTTTTTTTTTTCAAAGACATAAAAACCCCCTCTGTTCCATAAATCACATAATTAATAAGACCATGCTCGATGTGCAAACACATGGCTTTGAAATAACAGTAATCCTTAAATAGTGCTGCATGCCTGACACATAATTTTAACTGACAGTCACAAGCACACACATATGCTGAATGACAGCAACTGCAAATGTCAAAATAAATTTGTCTTATTATTACCAAAAAAAAAAAAAAAAAAAAAGCTAATTCTGTTATAAAGCCATATCTTTATTCACCCTTTTAAAGAAAAATGAAATCATCCAACTCCACCCTTTAAAAGAGACACAACACACAGACACAAGCAAACACGTTGCAAATCATGCAGCTAATTAGAGACTTTGCTTTCATTGACAACCTGTTATTTTACTGTCTGCCTGTCAGGGCAATGCTAATCAACTCAACTCAAGCTTTTCAAGGTTTCTGGAAAGTTCCAACAGCAGACTACGAATTAGCTGCTATACTAAATATAAAGCTACTGAGGAACAGACCCGCAGAGATGATGAGAGGACAACAAAAAGAGAGAGAGAAATAAAAAAAAGAACATGTATCCCACTTAGAGTTTCTGGACATAAATCTGCTGTTATAAAGTCAAATGATAACACCTGCCTCATTATGCAGTGTGAGGAAATACATTTATAGCTCTGGTCTCAAGCACTTCGCGCCTCATGCTGATTTCATGATTCTCTGAGTAAATTCAAAAGCAATTTCTTGTCTACTCTCAAGTCCTAATGCACCACCGAATGAAGTGAATACAGCATTATACATTTGAAATTCTCTGTGCTTGAGTGGTTCTCAGAGCATTGATCAATTTAGATTTTAGACCACGTAAATGTTAAATAAGGAGAAAGAAGAGCACTCTAAGAACATAGACATTTTTTGCTTTCTTTCATCAAACATACTGTAGGTTAGGTGTTGTTGCTATCCGGGGAGAAAGAGGCAGTATTCTACTTTGTAAAGAGCTACAGTAATCCCACTTTTTTTGATGAGGAAAGGAAAGGATGTAAAATATGTGCACACACACTAATTGCATGGAGATTACTTACACATTAAGGGGCTGCCAGGCTGGCCATTGGGCCTTCATCTTTATGACGGTCAAAACCTCGTCACCCTGTGTGATAAAACAAAGAAAAGTAAATAAATATTGTACAGCTCTGATTTACTTCAGAGCCTAAGAACTCCCCTTAGCCTTGGTAAAATCTCTGTAACACAGCCTCAAAGAGGTTTTCTTTATCATGATTTGTCTTATTAAAATAAATTATTTTGAGAAGATAAGAGGAAAATAAAAATAAAATTATAATTCCAGAGAACAGATCATTACTTAAGTTCATTTTCTTACACAATTAGTAAAATGTAACCAAATTTTGAACAAAACAAAATTTGACGCTTTAAACAAGATATAATCTCTGAAAACAAATCTTGATCAGTTTTGCTTTTTAAGAAAATGTATCTTGCTTTTTTTAACAAGTAAAACAACAATAACAACTAAAAAAGAACAATAAATATTAAGTACTTTTTTCTTTTTTCAATGTTTCTTTCTCGCAAGCCATCCTTCTATTTGTCTTGACAGGAAATGATGAATGAAGCTTCCCTTTCTTTCTGATGATGGACTGATCGTATCAGAGACTCATAAAAGCTGTGTAAATATTTCATCAGTGGCTCACGGCTCACAGGCCAGCAGAGTATGTGTGTGTACAGCTCTATCCCACTCAAACCATATCAAGAGTTCAGGGGAAGGGCATTATTAAAGACTGTCAAGGGAATCAGGTTTACTGCTGGGGTTAAAGGACATCATTCTTTATAATCCAGCGGCATGACACTGTTTCACACCATGAGCCTGACATGCAGTATTGCCCTAGCTTTCTTAAACACCAGTTCTTGTCAATTCAAAATCAGAACACAATCCTACATTAGATTAGTTGCAGATAATTTAGAGTTACACGTCCGGATCAAAATGGCAATACTTCTAAGTTATCCTGAGCTATGAGAGACTGGACTCCTAAATTATGATATATGAAGAGTACAGACACTTTGGGATTTAGATTCTAAATGTAAACAAACAAATGTTTTAAGACAGTTATTTATATTGTTTACTTTACTGTGCCAGTAGGAAATATTAATTTTGGATTCACAAAACATTCCTTTTGCAAATAGTGTAATAACACAGATATTTTTGCACAAACGGAGTTAATGGTTTATAAATTAACCTCCATTTGAAAAATCACCCTTTGCCTAAAAACAGGCTTTCCCCAGTTTATTACATTCAAGCAATTATATTAGTTATTATATTTGGATTAAAGATTACAAAATACAGTTCTTGACTGTTTGCCTTTCAAATGTAAACTGCTTATTAGGCATGCACAAAAAAATAAAAATAAATAATATATATATATATATATATATATATATATATATATGTGTGTGTGTGTGTGTGTGTGTGTGTGTGTGTGTGTGTTACACAACCAAGGCTTCAATCACACAACACAAGCAGAATATCTGAGTAAAACATTTGTAAAACCATTCTTTTGTGCATTTCCACTATTAGTTGTTGGCAGAATGGTTTACAAGGATGTATTAATTCTGCTAATGTTTGATGAATGAGACCCATTGCTCCTTACAGGATCATGGGCATGAATCCATTAAGTCATGAATCATCAGTCCTCTCTTTGCCTCCACTCTTTTGAGAAAGCTTTCTTTTAGAAACTGGAACTCTGCTGCAGGGATTCACTTTCATTCAGCTTCAGTAGTGTTACTGGGGGTATCTACTGATTTTGGGCGATCTGACCCAGCACAAAGTCATAGAAAGTGTTTAAGTCAGGGTTTTGAGTAGCTCGTCCTTCTCAGTATTTATTTCATTATTTTGTATTAATATTTTTTGTCTAGACCTTGCTTTATCATGCTGTGTTGGGAATATGCTTTACCCCAAGAAGCCATTTCTGAGCTTAAACCCACACATTCAGAATATTGCAAGGACAGGCCTCAAAATAGGAAACACAGAATTTATGCAGTGTTTGTCACAGTCACCAGCTGAGCCGCCTCTGCACTGCATTTCCCAGAATCCCAGAATGCCAATCATCTGCACTCTCTCGACAATCACTCACACCTGAAATCCATCAGTGGATCCTCCTCACCTGTCACTGCCAATCAAGCTCCCTATAAAGACACGCTTACTTCACTCACCCATTGTCTGGTCTTGACATATTGGCTTGAAATGGAAGGGGGTTATCAAATGTGTATAAATAGAGACTTTGCTCATAATAGGCAGGAGGACCAATATATTTAATCTAAAACTTGAAAGTGGCTGAGTTTAACAGCAATCTGCTCCAAGGTTCTCTGTTATTTTAACTTACCCTTGAGTCCCTTCAAGTTTGCTGACAGAAGACCAGACCATCAACATGCGAGACAGCAATATGAGCTACATTTACTATGATCCTGCCAAACTACTCTACACCAGTAATCAGGATGGCTGCCGTATCAAGGAATATGTGGAAGAGTTTATTGAACTCTCATCTTGTGCCCTGGAGTGATGATGTATTAAAGACTCTGTTCTAGCTTGGACTTAAAGGCAGTCTTGTTGGTCAGGTACCCACATCAGCCAGCTCAGAAAAAGTAAAAAATCCTCTCCAGTGTCGGCACCAGCCCCTGTTCCTGAGTTAAGCCCAGCAAGGGCTCCTGTTCACAAGTTTAGTTCAGAGAGGGCTTCTGTTCCCAAGTTAGACCCCATGAGGGCTCATGTTCCCGAGTTTAGACCAGAGAGGTCTCCAGTCCCTAAGTTTAGCCCAGAGAGGGCCCCTGTTACAGATCTTGGTTCAGAAAAAGCCCCTGTTCTGAATGTTGGCCCAAATAAAGCTTCTGATTCTGAGATCAGCCCACTGAAAGTATCTGTTTCAGACCAGAGTCCAGTGCATATTCCAGCCCCAGGTCAAGTGCATGTTCCAGGCCACAAGCTCAGTCTAATACCTGCTTTTGCCTCTGCCAGAATACTGCTGTAGTCCATGGATGCTCTCCAGAGTCTGCTCTTGAAGGTACACACTTTACAGGGCTCAACCAGGAGCCTGGTCACGTCACAGAGTTCAATCTGGAGCCCAGTCCTCCTTTGTCAATCCTGGTGTCCACTTCTCCAGATCACTATCCAGTTTCCACTCCTCCACAGCACCCTTCCATGTCCGCTCCTCTATGCACTCTAATGTGTTGGCGCAGTGGATAAGACCCATGCCTTTGGCATGAGAGACCTGGGCTCGAATCCACTGTGAGACACCAATGTGTCCCTGAGCAAGGCACTTAACCCCTAGTTGCTCCAGAGGCGTGCAACCTCTGACATATATAGCAATTGTAAGTCACTTTGGATAAAAGCATCAGCTAAATGAATAAATGTAAAATGTAAATGTTCCTTGCTCCTCTATCTAGGGGTGGCCTGGATCCAGTGTTTGACATGGAGTTAAGCCAGGAGTGCTTTCCATCTGATACCATGCCTGAATGCCCTGCCATGGCCAGGGAGGCAATCTGTGAACCTGCTATCTACCCTGTCTCAGTTATATTGGCCTCTAGAAATCTGTCTATGCCCTATGTTCCAGTTACACCTGCTCCTCCCTAGCTGGATTCCTGCATTGCCTTCCTCCCCTGGATCTCCAGTATATGGACCTATCCCTCTGTTTCCCCCTCTGTTCTGCCTCTGCTCCACCTCTCTCCTGGACTGTGTGATTGTTAGCGCATCTGGAAGCTGTTCCTTTGAGGGGGGAGGGGGGGTACATTAACAGTCACCATTTGAGCCACTTCTGCACTGCATTTCCAAGCATCCTTCTTGCCACTCACCTGCACTCCCTTGCCAATACCTCACATCTGAAATCCTCCTTATGTTTCACTGCCAATTAAGCCCCCTTAATTGTTAAGTCTTGCAGTTGCTTAGCACGACTTGCCTGATTCACTTATCTGTCCTCCAAGGAAGTTGTAGTGGTACAACACTAGCAGAAGACACTCTGTCACTCAGCACTCTAATAATTGTGCAGACTGGTTGGCAAGAGAAGTGGGCACTAGTCTCAATCAAAGCAAGTGATATACACAACCCTTAAATACAAAAAGTTGTTCTGCATCCAAATAATGTAGTTCACTAGCCTTCACATATAGGGTTTTGGGGTTAAAATCCTCAGAGTCCAAATATGTAGTAGAGAAACAAAAGCCAAAACAGATTGAATTGCAAGCTAATGATTAAAGGGTTCTTTGTGAATGGTTCATTGGATCATCACCATCAGACTGATCGGTGTGTGACATCAAAGTACCGCAATAGTTTAGAGAGCAGACGACTCCTTGTAGATGGCTGCATTTATGAAATAAATAAATAAATAAATGACCTAAATATTCTAACAAAAGGTTTGTCAACTGTTTTCTGTAGTATTAGGTGTACTTGGTAACATACAAAAAGTTTACCAAAGTTTGACCACTAGAAAGGTGTGATTTTTCAAGATGGTGTCCAAGATGGGCAGGGAGCCCTTAAAATATCCTAACTGCTTCATTATTTGACCTAGCCAAGTAATCTTGGTGTCTAACCCGATGTTTTCTGGGTCTATGAATCCATTGGAGATGTCTAAATTTTGTAAGATTACTGTAAGGCTTTATCATTGTTTGGGGTGAACCAGAGATGTAAACAATTTAGCCTATGTCATGTAACTGCTACTCAGATGATCCACTGTTATTGCACAACTGCTGACCACAATGGTGCAATTGCAAGGCATATGGACTGCCATGCATGCATGCTTGTGGACCATGTTAAGTTGGGAATTGTGAGAATCATCAGGTGCTAGTCATATAAATCGAATATCCTCAAAAAGTTGATTAATTTCACTGATTCCAATCAAAAAGTGAAACTTGTATATAAATTCATTACACACAGACTGATATTTCAAATGTATATTTTCATTTTATGATTATAACTGATAACTATATATTGTTTTGACTAATTTTACAGTACTAATGAACTTCAAACAGGACTGGACTGCTGCTGAGTGGTCCAAAGTTATGCTCTCTGATGAAATGTAGCATTTCCTTTGGAAATCAGGGTCCCAGAGTCTGGAGCAAGAGAGGAGAGGCACACAATCCACGTTGCTTGAGGTCCAGTGTAAAGTTTGCATAGTCAGTGATGATTTGGGGTGCCACGTCATCTGTTGGTGTTGGTCCACTGTGTTTTCTGAGATCCAAGGTCAATGCAGTCGTATACCAGGAAGGTTTAGACCACCTCATGCTTTATGGAGATGCAGATTTCATTTTCCAACAGGACTTGGCACCTGCACACAGTACCAAAGCTTCCAGTACCTGGTTTAAGACCATGGTATCCCTGTTCTTAATTGGTCAGCAAACTTGCCTGAACTTATATAGATTTTCTATGGGGTATTGTGAAGAGGAAGATGCGATATGCCAGACCCAACAATGCAGAACAGCTGAAGGCCACTATCAGAGCAACCTGGGTTCTCATAACACCTGAGCAGTGCCACAGACTGATCAACTCCATGCCACGCCGCATTGCTGCAGTAATTCAGGCAAAAGGAGACCCAACTAAGTATTGAGTGCTGTACACGCTCATACTTTTCACGTTCATACTTTTCAGTAGGCCAACATTTTTAAAAATCCTTTCTTTGTAATGTATAAGTAATTTTCAAATTTTCTAATAAAAAGTGTGTGTATATATATATATATATATATATATATATATATATATATATATATATATATATATATATACACAGTTAAGGTCTTGCAGTCTCTATTAATGAGCTGATTATGTTAGGTGAGGGAGACATTCAAAATGTCACAGAGTGGTGACCAAATTTACATTTTTGGGTGAACTATCGCTTTCATAACAGTCCCTGAATTATACTGCATTATCAGCCCTGCACAATATGAATATGATGTATTCACCATGTCACTGTTCTCAAGTTTGAATGTATATACAATGTATCATTTTAATTGTATAATATGGTGAACATGTATCTCTTAGGAAACACCTTCGATGAGTAGATCAAACTAAACCCTGCCTCTAATTGGAAGCTCCTTAAAGTAAGTTTTGGAATGCCTGCACATATGCATTTGCTCACTCAATAGCATCATAAATTAAGACTTAAATTCCAGAGAATGCTGGTTGCTGTGGTTTTTAAGATTCAATTTTGCATCAGTATTCGTTATTGTCAGTACCATTATAGTGCTGGTTCTTATTCTTATTTGTTGTAAGAGGGGTAAAGGGTGAAACTTTCCTGACGTCAACTGTGTGATCATCCAGGTTTATTGGCCAACATTACTGAAAACATATTAAATCATTTACAAGCCACAGGACAAGAGCATTAAATTTCACTATCCCTTGACAGGAGACACCTGGAAATGTGCCATATCAGGCCCATGAAATATGGTTTTGAAAAATCAATAACAAAAGGGCATGAAGACAATCAGTGTTAAAGAGAGTTAAAGAGCTAAAAGTGTAGCTATATATATATATATATATATATATATATATATATATATATATATATATATATATAAATGAAATGTTGTATATACTGTATACTGTATATGTCCAACTCATGTCTTTTTTTTTTAACAATTCACACAGCACTTTTTTTTTTCTTAATAAAAGCCAATATTGAAGAGGAGTTAATAAATCATTAATATCAGCTGAACAAGAGTGTTTTTTAAATATCAGGGACAACGCCACAATAAGTGACAACTAATAAGTAGAAGTTCAAGGTAAACATTTATAATAAGATGGAACTGCAGGATAATGCATCTAAAATGTTTATTATATGAATATGGAATGCATTAGTATTGATAGCAAGCTAGCTAAATTTGTACCAATCTAAACTAATCTAAAATTGTGTTTGATTGTTGTGTGCAAAGATATTTCTATGGTGGTCGAGAGTGCTCAATCCGCTGCAAATGAAAAAAATAAATTAATAACACAAATTAAGAAAAACATAAAAAAAAAACACACCTGGAAAATAAGAAAACATCGTCATCAGTTTGACAACACATGCCCTGCAAATTCTCACAATACAACTAAATACAGAAATGCACTGCAAATTCTCACAACACAACCAAAATACAGAAATGCGCTGCAAATTCTCAAAACGCAAACAAATACAGAAACATGCTGCAAATACTCACAACACAAAAGATGCACTTCCCTTAAACATTTCCAATGGATTATGTGCATATTTGCAGCAAATTTCTGTTTTTGTTTGTTTGTTTTGTATTTGCAGCATGTTTCTTTGCTTTTTGTTGTGATCATTTGCAGCACGTATCTGTATTTGGTTGTGTTGTGAGAATTTGCAGTGTATTTCTGTATATGGAATTTGAGAAGTTGTAGCGTGCGTGTTGTCAAATTGATGAAGAATTTATTTTTATTTTTTTAGGCCACTGTAGAACGGAGCGGGTGGACAGATATATTTCAGATTGAAATATCAATAGCAGTTTATGAGTGGCATTATGTTAGTGGCAGGAGAACAAGTCTTATTTCTGTTCACTACTCGTGTGATGGACAAACTATGAACATTGACATTTAGGCACCAGACTTGGGACTTTGATGGCACTTATCAACAACAATACAGCCCATATCCACACAACTCCTCTCTGGGAAGGATGGACCATTTAACCCATAGAGCTAAGTGCATTCTGACAGCCAACAAAACACTTACTGACAAAAAGTAAAGAAAGCAAAAGAACATCTGAGATAGCTGTTACTGTCAGACGAGGAATTTTGAAAGGGTGAGGAAATAACATTAGTAATATTTTTTAAAAGCTGTATTTTAAGTTGTCAAGCAATCACTCAGATATGTTAACATTTGTCCTTTAGAATCTTTAACGTTGAACAATAATGATTATAAAAATTGTACAGGCTGTTTGTTTGTAAAAAAAAAAAAAAAAAAAAAAAAAAAAAAAAACCTTATTATTCACTATAAATAAATTTAAAAGGTGAAAAAAAAACATCTTTTGTAATTAAAAACATCTTTGCATTGTCTGCAAAAAGTGAGATGTCATACTAAGGCAAAAGGCAGTAACTTTTACATCATCAATATTTGGCTGCTTGATCACCATTTACAAAATCAATATTAACACCTGTATAAAATCTAGTGATCATGGGCTATCTCATAAACTATAACATATAATGATGTGACTGTATTAATTGCTTATTCTGACCATAACAACCAGAGTTAACCAGAGTTGCAACCAGTTTATACTGAACAAAATTATAAATGCAACACTTTTGTTTTTGCCCCCATTTTCTTGAGCTGAACTCAGAGATCTAAAACGTTTTCAGTGTAAACACAAAAGGTCTTGGCAAGAACTGGAACACGCTGATATATTCGCTGATCCAGTTCATAACATATGCCTGTCCATACCATAACCCCACTGCCACCATGGGCCACTCGATCCACAAAGTTGACATCAGCAAACCGCTCACCTTCACTATGACATACACAGTCTGCCCTTTTCCCTGTACAGTGAAAACCAGCATTCATCCATGAAGAGAACACCTCTTCAAAGTGCCAAATGCCATTAAATGTGAGCATTTGCCCACTAAAGTCGGTTACGATGACGAACTGCAGTCAGGTCGAGACCCGGATGAGGATGACGAGCATGCAGATGAGCTTCCCTGAGATGGTTTCTGAGAGCAGCTGTCCGGATGGCTGGTCTCAGACAATCTTGAAGGTAAAGATGCTGGATGTGGAGCTCCTGGGCTGGTGTGGTTTGGCTTTGAGTTCCGCTCATGAAAAACTGGAGAAAAAACTAAAAAAGTTGTTGCGATTATAATTTTGTTTAGTCTATTCACAATGTTCGCTAACATAAAATGATGCAAGTGCTTTTACATCAAATAGAATGAGAAAAGCCAAACCTAAAGGAGCAATTTGTGGATTTCTGTGAACATCGGCAAGTAGGAATTATCCTCAGAAAGGGTCTCATTCATGAAACACGAGCAGAACAAATTTTTGTGTAAATCGCGTGTAAAGTGGTTTTGCCGTAAATTTTCGGATTCATTAAAAACGTTCGTATTTTCAAAATGTTAGTTGGTACGAAAGAAATCTACACCTGTTCCCAGCCACGCGTAAATAGTGCGTTTAACATCTGAACGTTTTGCTCATTAATACGGCTGCATTTTAATTCACCTTAATCGGGTACATATTTACACAGCATTTTGAAAAAAAATATTATATATATTAATTACATACGGTTTTTCTTTTAACTTTTATTATGAGAGACAGTAATAGGATCTGTAATATGCTTCCAAACTTCCTTTTTTAGGACCTCATACGCCACTAGTACGCTTGAAAATTAAATGTGGCGTTTTGAATGAACTCCTGATAATAAAACTTCAATTTCTGCAGCTGAGAAATTTTTCTTTTTCAGTCGCTTTTGAGAAGACATGTTGAAATCCTTCGTTTGGTGTCATAATATGATGCTCATATATAGTTGTCAGTCGGATTTAATGGGCGTGATTTATGGTAATTGAGAGTGAGCGTGCACGCGCGTCCCATTTACGACTGATTGGAATTCATTAACACACACACACATTTCACTATCACATCTGACGTTTACGAAGTTTTTGTGAATCAGGAGAAGAGTTTTCGGGAAGTTCTCTTTACGCGCAAATCACTCAGATATTTACTCGTATATTTATGAATGTTTCATGAATGAGACCCAAAGTGTGTGGATTAAACAACTCCAATGACTTTCATTGCCATGGATTTAATCAGGTGTAACGGAGGCCAGCGAGCGACAGACGCTGGTGGCTGTAGCCATTTAGCCTCCTTGTTAGTTTGTCCGCCTCCCATGCCGGAAGACCCGGGTTCGAGCCCCGCTCGGTGCGAGTGCGAGGAGCGTCAGAGAGGACCCGGGTGAGAGGGGTTACACAGGCTAAAAGAAAAGTAGGATATGGATTTAACTGAAAACTGTTACTAATGTATGTGTGATACATGCTAACGCTGTCACAGCATTCGAGCCCACACATGTGCAGCTAGATGTGGGCAGTCCCAAATGGACAGATTGGCACTGGGTAAATAATATGCATTATAAAAAAATAATGAATAAAAGGAAATAATAAATTAAAGAATATCTATGATCACTTATTGATGCTTAGTTATCCAGTCTTTGCTTGTTTACAGTGCTTTGTTATATGGAGCATTTTTTTTTTATCTAATGAAGTGCTTCAGTGACAGATGTATGAAATTACAGAAGTTTACTGTAATTTAAATGTGGCAGACTTTAATGGACAGTAAAACAAAGGCAGAATACCATAAAACACCAGGCCGACACAGTAACGTCCTATTGATGCACAGCTAAAAAAAAAGGCGTAGTACCGTAGTTCAATTTGAGCATTCCAAGACAAAGTCAAAGCGATAACAGGTGTTTTACGGTGACTCAAGATACATATGCACATGATAAAGGAGGTCTTGCATGTCCCAAAAATATCAACAACTAATATTCAACAAGTTCAGTGGGATCTTCTTGTGTTGGTGGAACGGTGCTACAGCAGTGGTCATTTTTCAGGCTGCACTACCCTATGTTTGTGTTGCGGAGGCCTTTCCCCCCTGTGCACTTCAGCATTCACCGCATTTTTTATATTGAATGTTGAGACGATGTTGAGTCTGTGCCAACTCAATTCTATGTCTTGGTAAAGACAATGTTGCGTCTTGGTATAGATGCCGTTTCACATGTGCATTTCTGGATGTTGTCATTACCTGGCAGCGGGCAATGGTCACGATTGCAGTCTCATATGCTTGGGTATTAAGCATGCTGAGGTTGAGTTTGTGGATGAGTCATGTTCTCTGTTTTCTGTCTCGATCTGGTTCTCTTCTTGGCAGGAGTCAGGGGAGGACTACTTCAGGCAGTAGCTCGGGTGTTCTGAGGAGCACAGTGGCATTGACCCCTTCGAGGAAACAACCTCCGAGGGTCCTTCACTCCTCTAGCACTCCGCAATCAGTTGTTCACCCTCAGGAAAGTGCAGGGCCCCCTGAAAGGAGTGTATCAGCCGTATCCTTTTGGGGCTCTCCCTATCTCCGCATTGAACACAAAGCGCGAGTAACCAGCTACTCAGTTCAGCTTTTCCGCGTCTTGTGTTTGGATGCTTGATACTGATTGTTAGCGACGGGCTTGAGCCAGCTACTAAACGCAACGTCTTCGAGCCATGGATTGTTAAAGGTACATTTTCCCATTGTGATAGCCAGGATGATTTCAATTAAGCTAAGCAGTGACTCATTATGATACAGTATGTTCCTGGAGAGCCAGTAGAGGGCCGGGTTCCATATGTAGAGACCTAAGCAGATTCCATATGTGTAAAGTCCATCGTATAGCCTCAGAGCCCGTTTCTAATGATTGCAAAATAGGACAGCTAAAGCTAATTCACATTCTATTGCCATCTAAACCATACAAGCAGTCTATCAAAAATAATAGGATGTTCTGGTATGATTTGCAACATTGGGGGAAGAGAAACACATCATCCTGTTTATATCAGTGAGAGCTAGAAGAACAGAGTTCTTGCAATATATCACAGTTTTAATATGGATGTCATGACAGAACTGTCACAGCAACTCTGGTTTCTTGTGTGCTGATCTCCGAACAGGACACTGAGAATATGCTAATTTAGTTCATATTAACACAATATGACTCTGCTGTTACTCTAGATTTGTCGTAGTTCTGACAGCCTCTGGTGCTGATTTGTGAGTGTACTTTTTTCCTGTTTACACCTTCATTTGCACTGTTAAAGGCTGAAAAAAATACTGTATCTCTTATTTTCAGATAGACTGTTTAGGTCTGGCCTTAAATTTATGTATAATTTGTAATAATGTGTAATGTAACCAAGTAGGCTTCTATCAATATGTAAAATATAAATTTATTTAGAAATCTGATGCATGAATATGTGTATGTTGCTGTGAGGATCATGATTAGTTTCATTGCATTTTTGTTTCAGAGTTCTTTGCATTCAAGTTAGTTTCCTTAGTTACGCATTGTCACCTGTGTGTTGTTTAGTTCCAGTCATCTCTTGTACAAACCCGATTCCAAAAACGTTGGGACACTACAGATTGTGAGTAAAAAAGGAATGAATAATTTACAAATCTCATAAACTTAAATTTTATTCACAATAGAAATATAGAAAACATATCAAATGTTTAAAGTGAGACATTTTGAAATGCCATGCCAATTATTGGCTTATTTTGGATTTCATGAGAGCTACACATTCCAAAATAGTTGGGACAGGTAGCAATAAGAGGCCCGGAAAAGTTAAATTTACATATAAGGAAGAGCTGGATGACCAATTTAAACTTATTAGGTCAATTTGCAACATGATTGGGTATAAAAAGAGCCTCTCAGAGTGGCAGCGTCTCTCAGAAATCAAGATGGGCAGAGGATCACCAATTCCCCCAATGCTGTGGCAAAAAATAGTGGAGCAATATCAGAAAGGAGTTTTTTCAGAGAAAAAAATAAGAGTTTGAAGTTATCATCATCCAAAGATTCAGAGAATCTGGAACAATCTCTATGTATAAGGGTCAAGGCCGGAAAACCGTGATCTTCGGGCCCAGCACTGCATCACATACAAGAATGCTACTGTAATGGAAATCCCAACATGGGCTCAGGAATACTTCCAGAAAACAATAAATAAATAAACAAATCAGGTTGTTTTTCCTGTCTGGTTGGACAACCCTGTTGAAAAAAGGTTATTATTACTACTAATTATTTTTTATTATTTATGATTTTTTTTTTTTTTTTTGAAAAAAAAATGTCAACCAATCAATCAATGGATATATGAGGTTGAATTTCTGAATTTGCATAATTTATCACGTTATATAAAACTAAAGCTACATTCTGCTGCTAATCATCACATATTAGACTTCATTGAAAGGCTATCTACAATTTTAATGTTCCATAGATGTTCTTCCTGCTGGTGAAAGTGGGTTCTTTTCCCCACTCTAGATTCAATCAGGAACCCATTTCATCACACAAGAAAGCCCCCAGACAATATCTATGCTTCAGAGAAAGCCTTAACAAATGACAGTCAGTTGCATTCAGAGTTCCTTCTTTTTGGACCACTAGTAGAGCCCCTCAGGTCATCTCTCTTTGTTAACTCTCTACTTTAATCAAAGATTTAAAGATGGAAATGAAGAACTTTTTATCAAAGAAGCAATGACCTCAATCAGTCTCAGTGTAGATTTTACTAATACTTTTCATTTTAGAAACAGAGGCCTGTCATTGACACCACCAATGGGTTTCTTTTAAATAATTCATATTAAACTATATTTATTTAGAGAGACACTACGTGTTAAAGCATTCAATATATATATATATTGGGAATTTTGGGAAAGATATCAATATATATCAATATATATCAATATATATATATATATACCCAAAATTGCACAATAGAGCCAGTGTTGCTGTGACAGTCTGGGATATATCTCCCGAAAGCACTGTCAGCCAAACATGTTTGCAAGTTCTGTTGCTTTAATAACATTTCAATGAGTCATTGTTTCCCAAAGATGGAAACAATCTCTAACAATGGTTAGAGATGGAACAATAATCTCACATGTACTGAGCATAACAATGGTAAAATCTGTGTTCAAACTGGCTAATATTACAAAATCTACTGTCAAACATCAGAGACTGTAATCAAAACTTAATTTCTAAAAATATCAAATTATCTGAGGAAAGATCTATTTGCATTTATTTCTGTTTCATAAGGAATTAAATGGACATGCAATTGTCTTATAAATCAGTTCAACTAATGTAGCTACAATCTATAAAGTGGATACATCTCAGATTGGGCAAGGCTACAATGATTGCCTTTTAATTACGGGGGAAAAGGAACTTGAAAATGATTCTTAAATTCAGTGGAGAGGCTTTAAGAGTCTCTCTGTGGATCCAGTAAACATCACATGCATGTGATTCACTGATTGTTTATCTGCCAGTACACATACACATTAGTGATTACAAATTTAAAAGTGGGAGGTTAGGGGATAATGAGCTAACTAATCAGTGTGCATGTCTGTAGCTTATTTTCTATCTGTATCTTTCATATGTATTTATAGTATAGTAAAGCAACAAACATTTTGTAGCAAAAGCAACAGATTCATCTGACTCTGGGAATTCCATTAATTTTCATTTTCTAATATAATCCAGGGTATATTGCTTATTTCAGGTTTATTTTTAAAATGGGGATATGTGTTAGTGCTGGCTAAGCCATTCAGTATTCAGCAATGTTTTAGCTATTTCTGGTGACCAATTAAGTGCCATCTGGACAGAACTTGTGTCAGCAATTTGTCTCCAATCTGTTCCAGTGATGGTAGGGTCAGAGGGTGGATGGTAGTTGGCCAACAGAAAAACTATTCACAGCCAGCTTGAGGTTGTTCTATGGGTTGGTGCTGAGAATAAATCCAATACTGGATATTTGACATAACATACTTATATCAAAGCGTACAAAACAGGGTTAGTTAGGGTGACCATAAATCCTCTTTTTCCCAGACATGCTCCCAACTTTTTGCTTTCTACAGTTGCCAGTCATTGTGTCTGTTTTTGCATTACTTTGACCTTGCATTGTCGGTCATGCACACAAACACTGGTCAAACTGCATCTCAATCAGTACCCTCAGCACCACGGCAACAGCCAAGAGACAGAGTAGCGGCTTGCTTGTCAACAGTAGGTGGAACACAGCATAAAAAAATGGTCAAATGCAAATATAAATTCACAGATAATATTCAAAATAAAAAGGTCCATGTTTTCTTCTCAGTCAGGATCTGTGTGAAGCGGAATGCATGTTCTGCAAAGCTGGCATGTACAAGTCAGTGGCAAACAAGGGTGCTTGTGACATAGAAGAGTACATGAGCTCCACAAAACACAAAACTGCAGCTAAAGTAGAAAGTTTGTCAGGTAGATTAACTATTTTGTGGGATCAGGTAAAACAGACAATGCTGTTTCTGCTGTTTTGGATTTATGGCATTCCACAACTCGAAGCATCACAATAGCTACAGATCAATGGACTGAACATTTGCAGATTCAGAGAAATTTTCAAGTTTCTACTGATGGGAGCAATCACAGTGCTGTGAAAATATTCCCTCTTCTTGTTCAGTATTTTGATTGGAAGAATGATGGCATGCAAAGTAAATTAGTCAAAATCAAAAACACTCCAAATGTGTCAGCTGATAGGATTGTGCAATAGATGAACAAAACACTAGAAAATAAATTATATAAATACATTTTCCAACTATATTGCGTCTACAGGTGACAAATACAAAGTTCTGGCATGAAAATAATGATGTAGTCCTATAGGTCTAACTCAATCTGACGTAATGATATCATTATCATTACGTCATATCAACATATCAAATGTTTAAACTAAGAAAATGTATAATTTTAAGGGAAAAATAAGTTGATTTTAAATTTCATGGCAACATCTCAAAAAAGTTGGGACAAGGCCATAGTAACCACTGTGTGGCATCCCCTCTTCTTTTTATAACAGTCTGCAAACGTCTGGGGACTGAGGCGACAAGTTGCTCAAGTTAAGGAATAGGAATGTTGTCCCATTCTTGTTTAATACAGGCTTCTAAATGCCCAACTGTCTTAGGTCTTCTTTGTCGTATCTTCCTCTTTATGATGTGCCAAATGTTTTCTATGTGTAAAAGATCTGGACTGCAGGCTGGCCATTTCAGTACCCATATCCTTCTTCTACGCAGCCATAATGTTGTAATTGATGCAGTGTGTGCTCTGGCATTGTTGGATTCTTGTATGTGTTGCAGTGCCGTCTCAGTGCCTGAAGATCATGGGCATCTAGTATGGTTTTCCGGCCTTGACCCTTACGCACAGAGATTGTTCCAGATTCTCTGAATCTTTGGATTAAATTATGCACTGTAGATGATGATAACTTTAAATTCTTTGCAATTGTTCTCTGAGAAATTCCTTTCTGATATTGCACCACTGTTTTTCACCGCAGCATTGGGGGAATTGATGATCTTCTGTCCATCTTGAGTTCTGAGAGACACTACCACTCTGAGAGGCTCTTTTTATACCCAATCATATTGCAAATTGACCTAATAAGTTGCAAATTGGTCCTCCAGCTGTTCCTTATATGTACATTTAACTTTTCCAGCCGCTTATGTACCAACTTTTTAGGAATGTGTAGCTCTCATGAAATCCAAAATGAGCCAATATTTGCGTGACATTTCAAAATGTCTCACTTTCAACATTGATATGTTATCTATATTCTATTGTGAATAAATATAAGTTTATAAGATTTGTAAATTATTCCATTCTTTTTTTACTCACAATTTGTACAGTGTCCCAATTTGTTTGTAATCTGGTTTGTAGATCTGAAACAAAAACAAAAATCCTACACCGCTGCAACATTGGAAACCTTTTACACGTTGTCACATCAAAAGAAATAAAAAAAATAAGCAAAAATAACTGAGGTTGTGAATATTATATGGATCAAATCTATTTCCTTGTTCAAATTAGCAGTTTCAAAAGTCCAATTCTCAATGTAAACGCATATCAAATAAAACATTAAAGGGAAAATTTTAATAAAAAAAAAATAATTCTCTAACTTTTTAAATGTCTGAAGAAAAATCTATACTCTCAAAATGTATACTCTCATGCTAAATGGAGATAATTGTGAATGAGGACCTGTGGCGAAAGTGTGGGTGCAGGGCAGTCCTTAGCTGACGTCTTTAGTGTCTCCCCAATCTGTTTGCCGTGGGTCCCCTTCAAGCATGGGGACCGGTGCACCTGCACCCCGCTAAGGACAGTTCTGTATGTGTGGTTGAGTGTTTAGTGTGTGTGTGTGTGTGTGTGTGCGTGCTGTACAATATATTGAACGATATTATCACGCGCATCTCGTCAGTAAAGCCGGTTCCTTGATTAGCGGTAAATCCCCATCACCTGCTTTCCAATGGAGCGGCAGTTAATACACAGAGCCATAGTTCACTGACAAGCTACACTATATAGAGTTCATTATTGAAGATGAATCGCCTTCGTTAATGAACTCTATATAGCTTAGCTTGTCAGAGCTTGTCAGAGATCCAGCTGAACCGCTACTCTTGGGTAATTTTGGGAAACAGCTTTGGATGGCGAATCGGAGGTGGTCATTTCCAGGGAAAAGCAGGTAACTGGACTAAAACGTACTTCATTGGCTTCTGAAATTACACTCTGCACTGTTGTCCATTGCTCTGAGATTACATTCCTCTGAACACTTTTGGTGACTGATCCAGGATAGTGTGCCCCACGGACAAAGCTATAGTACATCTTTTCTCACTGATAATCACGTACACTGTTTTCACTTTCCACTCTCCACTTTCCCATCTTTTTCCTCTCTCATTCCGTGCATTTTACAAAGGTATTTACATAACTAACTCAATTATTTCTGATTGTGCTCCCTTTTATATTGATGGGTGGCAAACCCAGCAATGACTAATTTATTTCCCCCACAACTGATATAGTTAAATAAATAAATACAATAACAATTTTTTTTTTTTTGTTTTTTTTTTTTTTTTACATTTATTCATTTAGCAGACGCTTTTATCCAAAGCAACTTATAAATGAGGACAGTTGAAGCAATCAAAAACAACAAAAAGAGCAATTATATATAAGTGCTATAACAAGTCTCAGTTAGGTTAACACAGTGCACATGGCATGGGCTTTTAAAGAATATAATAACAAGAATATAGCAAGCTAGTGTTAGAGGTCTTTATACACACGCATACACACACACACACACACACACACACACACACAATTGCATAATAAATGAAAAGAAAATAGAATACAAAAAGATTAGAAAGGTAGTTAGATTTTTTTTAAAGAATAGAATTAGAATAGTGAGTGTTAAAGTTAGAGGTTCAAATAAAGATGGAAGAGATGTGTTTTAAGCTGATTCATGAAGAAGGATTGAGTTGGGGAGGTCATTCCACCAGGAGGGAACATTTAATTTAAAAGTCAGTAACAAATCTCTGAAGTAAAAACAAAAACAAAAGTCTGAAGTAACAAATTTAGGAAAATGGGTGCAGAGCCAGTAGTAGTTTTTTAGGCAAACATCAATGTCTTGAATTTTATGCGAGCAGCTATTGGAAGCCAGTGCAAATTGATAAACAGAGGTGTGAAGTGTATTCTTTGTGTCTCATTAAAAAAATGTATATTGCTGCCGCGTTCTGGATTAATTGTAAAGGTTTGAAAGAACTGGCTGGAAGACCTACCAAGAGGGCATTGCAATAGTCCAGCCTGGACAGAACAAGAGTTTTAACAAGGAGTTGTGCAGCATGTTCCGAAAGAAAGCTTGATGTTGAATAAAGCAAATCTGCAGGATCGGACAGTGAGAAAGTCAGCTGATCGTCAATCATAACTCCAAGGCTTCTAGCTGTTTTTGAAGGAGTTATGGTTGATGTGCCTAACCTGATGGTGAAATTGTGATGAAACGATGGGTTTGCTGGAATCACAAGCAGTTCTGTCTTGGCAAGGTTGAGTTGAAGGTGATGGTCTATCATCCAGCAAGAAATGTCTGTTAGACAAGCTGAGATGTAGCTACTGTCAGATCATCAGGATGGAATGAGAGGTAGAACTGAGTGTCATCAGCATAGCAGTGGTATGAAAAGCCATGTATGACTGAATGACAGAACCTAATGATGCCATGTACATGTACATATTAAGAGACAATAGAAGGATGTTTTTTTTTTGTTTGTTTTTTTTTTTAAGAAGTTGATGAAGGCGATCTCAGTCTCAGTGCAAATAGCCATTAGTTTATAATCACTGTGCCCTTTTCCCTCTCTCCCTGTACCACCCAATTAATAAATGCATATTAATGCACTTTAAAATGTGCACTGCCTCTCTCAAGGCTTTTTTTTTCTTCTTTCTTTTAAGTACACGCTAAGAGTCCTTGCCAATAATAAAGTATTAAAAATCTACCTGGAGAACAATACTCATGGCTTTAATTACACCTCGGAAAGATATGTTGAACCCTGATTTATCTTGGTCTAATGCCATATGGATTGTACAACTCCACAAAAATGTCTTAAGAAACCGAAGCTCCACACCATAGACAGGAAATATAATTTGTAGAACGGTTTCCTGATCCTCGTTAATTAATGCCATCAAATGCAAAAAAAAAAGTAAACAAATTGTGAGAATGTTTTAAATATAATATACACATTAAATAAAGAAATAAAACCAAAACACAGTATTTACACTTTTTAGTTTTTTCTACTGTATAACTAGCAGCTATATATATTTTTTCGAAATTGAGATTTATACATCCTCTGAAAGCTGAATAAATAAACATCGATGTATGGATTATTATGATTGGAGAATATTTGTCTGATATACAACTATGTGAAAATCTGGAATCTGATGGTGTCAAAAAAAAAAAAAAAAACGAAATACTGAGAAAATCACCTTTGAATTTATTCAACAAAGAATGTGTAAACGTGTATCACAAAAATTTTAAGCAGCACAACTGTTTCATCCGCACAGTTTTGTTGTACACACTGCAAATAATTAAATACATATGGTAAGACCCAATTAAAGGCAATATGTATGGAGTAGAACAATGGGAGATGTAGTTTTCACCATCCAAAGATGTCAGAATCATGTTCACAAATGTTATTATTATTATTATTATTATTACCTGTACCTTCCAAAGTTATTCAAACAGAAAATAACTTATACACAGAAAGCAAACAAAGAACATTTACATTGTCAAGGAACAGGTTACGAATGTAAACATGGTTCCCTGATTAACACTGCAGCCTCTAGGGGGCACTCTGGGGGACACCTCATCATGACCCGTGTCTGAAGCATACATTGAAAAAACACAAACGAGTTGGCCGGTGACGTCACTACCGGCGCGACTATAAACAGTCACCGGGTGAACACGTCATTCATTCTTCGTCTGAAGTTGGCGTCCGAAGCATGGCAGGGAGCTAGAGGATGCAGTGTCTCATTCCCTACTCAAGGAACCATAGTTACATTCGAAACCTGAAATGTTCCCTTTCAAGGGAACAAGACACTGCGTCCTCTAGGGGGCACTATGGGGAACAGTATACCCATGCCGCCATGCTGAGGGGAGTGCAGGCCAGGATATATGGCGAGCACTAAGTACCAACTCTACCATTTCCGTGGGAGTTGCCCCTGGGACGTTTAGATGGCTGTCTGTGACAGTACCCCTTATGGCCAAAGGCCTAAGACCTACCCAACTCAATTGCTAGGGCCTTGGCCCGGGGTAGAGCTGAAGGCTTGGAATCAGGAAAGATTCCTTTAAAGGGATACGGCTAAGAACCTAGCATTTTATACCAAGTCTTGCCTGTCACGCAGGGGCTACCGCTTGCTTTCACATAAGCTTTTGCTGAAGGAGCTGTCTCAAAAGATCCCTAGTAGCAACACCCTGTTTTGATAGGTATCCGAGGATACATAGGTGGAGTGGCGCCCAAGATGAACAGGGCTTTTAAAAACAACAAAAACAAAACAGAACTCAGTCTCATATGAAACTTTCACAGAGTTTATTTGTAGACACATAACCACCAGCAATTTAATACACAAGTATCACAGAAAGGATTACATACTTACCCACCCTCCTGCGCCTAACCTCGATCAGGTGGAAAGCTGGTGGTTACAGGGGACTTAGGAAGAGGATGATAAAAGCAGAAGTTAAAAGATCCCCAAAGGGAACGAGTAGATATCTCGGTATCACTCAGATTCAGACGAGAACGCTGCCTCATCTGGATCACATCCTTTAGGTTCTGCTTACCTCTTCGTGACCCATGATTCCTCTCACACCTGCCCGCAGGTGGGGGAGGAGCGCGAGTCGTGACACTAGCCTTCTGTGCCCATCTTTGATCCTCAGTTCGCGACAGGCCAGAAAGAAAGCTCTTTCTAGAGGGGGAATCCTCTCATAGGTGCTTTCGTGCATCGTCTCGATGTCGGCACAACTCTAATGCCGAAACCAAGGATACGAGAAGAAAATGGCCTCTTTCATTTCTTTTCGATCTCTATATCGAGATCAGGCAGAAATGGAAGGCTCGCCTGAGCTGAAGGGCTACGGTCAGAAAGATAATGCTTATCGAGGCGACCGTCATCACTTTGTTAGCACAAGTCCTTCTATAAACATTCAGACAGATCCACCTGCAATTCTCATAAGCTCATTCTCCTCCGTGCCTTTTTTTTTCTCAGAAAGAGAGACGATCAAGAGTGGAGCTTTTTCATAAAAAAATAAAATAACACTCACAATGCACGTAGATAGCCTCCTCAAAAACATCGCGTGCGTGCTCTTCACCCAAACAAATGATGCAAAGATCGCATGTGTCATTGAGTGTCAAATAACGCCGACACGGATGCACACATTGTCTAAACGCTTGCTATTAGTGGCCATGATAGAAAGAGAAAAATCGCTTTTACCGGTTCTTTCAGATGCATACTTCAAATAGATCAATCAGTGAAGACGAAGAAAAGGATGACATGTTCTCCCAGTGCCTGTTTATAGTCGCACTGGTAGTGATGACAGAGGCTGTCGCCTGGCCAAATTGTTGGTGGTTTTTTTTATGTTTGCTTCAGACATGGGTGACGGCGAGGTGTTCCCCATAGCCCATAAACTCTGGTGCTTCAGCGATGACTCATCTGAACACTTCTGATTGGACGCTGCATTCATAAATTCACTGGGGTGTGATTGGTTATAATGCACATCATTTTAAAAATGCATTAAAAAAATCATGGTCCAACATTGAGCATATCTAAATTTAATTCTGCAATCAAAACTGTTAGTCTCATTTTCATTTTATTCACCACAGCCATAATGGGTTTAGTACTGTACAGCAGAATTGTTGTCCATGTGTGTTGCCATAGTTTCTACAAGCAGAAACCAATAGCATGGATATTCATTGATAGGTGACAATGAACAGGAATTAGCCATTATTTAAAACTGGAATTTACAAATTTGTGGGAACTTTTGGGGTAATGTAAGTACATGGACTATATATATATATATTAGGGCCGGGACTTTAACGCGTTAATTGAGATTAATTATTTACACAAAAAATAACGCATTAAGATTAATTAATTACAGAAAAAAAATTCTCGCATTTTTAATAACTTATTTTTGCACTGCGGAACGTTTCTCACTGGATGAGTTTCAGCGGACCGATTATACTGGAGCACCAACTAGCGTTCGCATATCACCGCAGCACACCGAGCCTCAAGTATCACCTCAATGCAATATAGCAGCTAGCTTGGACTTTACACTTTATGTTGAACTATGTATTATTTT
Source organism: Carassius auratus (assembly GCF_003368295.1). Classification (NCBI taxonomy): domain Eukaryota; kingdom Metazoa; phylum Chordata; class Actinopteri; order Cypriniformes; family Cyprinidae; genus Carassius; species Carassius auratus. Next base: position 17,150,269 of record NC_039285.1, read on the forward strand.
GTTGGTGCAACAGTTTATGTTGAACTCTTTATTGTTTTGGCCAAGGTTATTGAGAGTTGGACTTAGAATGTTATGGCCTCTGAAGCAACAGAAAGATGTTTTCTAATAGTCAGTGTTTCCAATGTTCTGAATGTAATTGACAGTGTTGTGTTTTACTTAAAAAAAAAAACACTTTACAGAAGGTTCCAGCACCTTCCTGAATTTCTGAAATTTACTATTTCTAAATTGTTTCTAAATATGCTATTGCTACACTTCATGGCAAAAATTGCACTGGTCTGCTAGACTTGGTTGAACAAAAATAAACAATATTTTGTTGCTTAAGCTTATGTATTCAGTCATTATTCAATGGTATACTATAAATCCATGTGAAAAAAAATTACTTCTAACTGTTCTCAGGTCAAATATTTATATGCGATTAAAATGCGATTAATTTCGATTAATTAATTACAAAGCCTCTAATTAATTAGATGAATTTTTTTAATCGAGTCCCGGCCCTAATATATATATATATATATATATATATATATATATATATATATATATATATATATTTTTTATTATTATTATTATTATTTTTTTTTTTTTTTTTTTTTTTTTATTATTATGAAAAGCTTACATATTGTGCCTTTAAACAATACAAATGTGGTCAGTATCACTTCAGTATCCATAGGCTAGCTTCGCCAGACGACTGAAGAAAATATTTAAAAAATGATTCAATACATGAGAACAGAAATATGGATACTGTCAATACAACCATCTTTATCTCAATGGGCTCAAGTGGATTTTGATACCAATGCTGAGTAATGGTCCCTTCTCTTTAAATATAAGGCTTCCCTGCCCTTCCCAGCGTATCCATGTCTTTGCGTAAGGTCATTGAAGTGAAGAAGTTTTTAATCCTGCATTTACCTACAGAATCACTTCCAAGGATGCTTATGAATATTAAAACCTATATTAAGTTTTAATTAGTGGTTGCATGGAGGGCTTACTGCATATTTTAATTTGCTCTTGACCCATTAAATGGGGACAATACTGGCTTAAACCCCAAGTCTCTCTCTGTGGCCATTCAGTGTTCTCTTGTCTAGGATGAATTGGCCTGTCATGTTAGAAAGCTGAGCAGACCAGCCATGAAATTAGTTCAAGGCAGAGTAAAACTAAAAATGAACTGTGGTTTAATTATCGTGGCATGGTCATAAGTTTTAGTCCGAGAACCAGAATTTAACCAGTTTTGTACTTAGTAGTATATCTTAATATAGGTTAAAAATGCAGACTTCCATACTACTCAAGCAGTTTTCATAGTATACATGCAAATGATCATTGCTGATTACCTTGATGACCTACTATATTTGACAAAAGTACACAACCATGCCTACTATTATTACTATTCTTTTTTTATTATACCTTTATTTAACCAGGAGGTCCCATTGATATTCAGAATCTCTTTTGCAAGAGAGACCTGGCCAAGGTAGCAGCCAAATCACACCAAATGCATACATAACAAAAAACTAATTACATTTTCACGATAAAAGAAGTACAAAATATTAAAATAAAATATAAAACACAATGAGACTCTTAAGAAAAACAAGAACATGTCTCTATCACAACACTCTCTACAGTAGTTTAAATTCATTTATGGACATTTCCATAAATGGGTTTTCCATGGGTTTCTAACTTTAGCTCTTTTTGTAGATTATTCCACCCCCAAGTTGCTAAATAAGCAGATGTGCGCAGTGTTTAAATAATATTTTGAACAATCAGTAGAAAATGTACAGGGCCTATATCAATAATTAATCATTGTTATAGGTTGTGATTCAGAACAGGAAGTTGTTCCAAATAAAGTCGGCATTTCCCCACCTTTAATGGTTTTGAAAATCCCACGTTGACCTCGTTGAGATATGAGAAGCAGTCAACAGTAAAACTGGTATTATTAACCACTGACACTTCACATTTTCATCCATCAGAAGTCTAAAAAAAGATAATTTGCTTTTGCAGAAAACAACCTCTTGACATGCTGACAAAACAAACTTACAAAAGTAACTGGGCACAGTTCAAAGCAGAAATTATTCAGTCAACTTAAATTATTGTGCACTTTTATCTTTTTGCAGTCCTTTGTAAGGGAAACAGGTCAATTTAGCTCAAAGGGAATCATTTAAGATTTTAAAGGGAATTTGAACAGAATCACTGTTTCACGGCTGTTCACGGAGACGCGCCTGCGGTTCAGTGAACGAGCCGTTTAACATCAAATCTGCGCTGGATACTAATATCCAAACTATAGTGAAAACACTATCAATTAGCACAGTAACAAGATCGGCAGTTTAAGACATTAACTTGTAAGCACAAAACACAAGATACTTCTCTTTTCAATATGAATAAGGCTTTATTAGATAAATCTAAGACATATAAACTAATCTAACATAAACGCACGCACACACACATTCACACAAGTTGCAGGAAGGTCAAAAGTTAGGGAAGGATGAGTTTAAGAGAATGGAAATATGGAAATCCCAAGTTAACAGCAATACGTTAAATTGCATAAACATGAACAACCATCAATCACGTAATTAGCGCTCGCATTGAGTTCCTCAATGAGGTTAAAATTATATTAGATACACCAGTAAAGGTCACAGTCTGGAGGTAAAGTTACTTGCATCTCCTGTGAAGAAGGAGCCTCGGTGAAAGGGCTATCCTGAGGTCGTTGATTGGCTGGAAGTTCAGTCTCTGAAGTGACGTCTTGGGAAGCCCGTGGTTGTTGGGCGTTGGCTGAAAGTGCAGAGTCGTGTTCGCTGGTTGAAGTTGAATGGACGTTACAAAACTTAACTCAGAACACGAAACTCTCAAACGGAAAAGAAAAGAAATAAAGTTTGACGAGACTAGGTTGTATTCCTTCTCATAGTAGCAGCAGGCAGGCACGCTGGAACCGCGCTCAAAGAACAATGATGACTACCGCATGGCTAGATGCTACAAGCTAAAGCTAGGTAGCAAAGCTACAAGCTAAAAGCTAAGAGCAGGCATGACTGATAGCACGAGCAAGGCTGGAACTAAAAGCCGACATGGCTAATAGCAGCAGCTAGACTAGAACTAAAAAGCAGACTAAAAGCCGACATGGCTAATAGCAGCAGGCAGACTAGAACTAAAAGCAAGGCATGACTAAAAAAAGCCAAAATTACATCGTGTCCAAGGTATTTAAAACTTCCTTGTTGGCCACCCCTCAAATGTTGCCTTGACCAATCAGATATGTTCTTGAGTCTTGGGTATCATAAATCATTTGTTTATCTTACCAAGCATGTGGTTCTTGCCTCACAGGGTCTAATTTTGGACATGATTCCTATAACATGATTATGATATATTTTACAAATAAATGATTGTCAGGACAATATCAAGCAAGAAAATGCGATTATTTGAATACTAGACATGACTAGGTATCCTATAGTTATCAAAAGACATACACAATAAGTGATTATACATGATAGTCAAATGTGTGGGTTACACATAAATGAATATGGAGTTAAGCAATGGAATGATTCATTCATAAGTCTTTTTTGAGTTCATTCTGGTCCATATATAATGTATAAAAAGGGTTTCTTTGCCATTCTCTGGCAAAGGACTTTTCTGTGAAGACAAAGGTTTAAAGCCCTTCCCCCTTAGGAATTTCAGTCTGGTTTCACTGGCTGGGGGGGGAAGTCAATGCAAGTATTTAACTTGATCTCCTGGGTTTACATGTGATGTCCAGCGTTGCATTCCAATCACGAACAATAAATTTGACAATCTCTTCTTTGAATTAAAATTGTCAATAATTGTTCTATTGGTGTTAATGTTGAAAGCTGTTGTGTGAACAAGTTGGTTGGTTGGTTATCTTGTTTGGTTCCTGTGGCACTAGAACTGATTTATGACTTCCTGAGGAATTCAGCTCATGTTTCAATGCACACAGCTCTGATAGACTCTTTGATTTGTCTGATTTGACTCATTTCTGCTACATATATCCCCCTTTCGATCGGCGAGGTGTTTAGGTGAAGACATCGTCGATCGCTGGAGAAACAAAGGCAGAAGAAGCAGACAAACACAGCAAACAGCAAGACAACACCTCCATGACAGTTACTGTACTGGTGCAGGCATCAGGTTATTTAGGTACACGTGGTTAAGTTCAATTAGTCAATGTAGTTTAGCACATTGAGGATAGTTTAGATGGTCTTGGAAATTGTTTTTATTTTGATTCATCAATCAAATTTGTGGTTAACTTTGTTTGGTTCTTCTAGGTTGTCTTACTTTACATGTTTACCATTAGTTTTCTAGTAATTTCATTTTCAATTCAATGGATTGACCTATCATGCATGGAGCTCTCTGGCTTCCATTCAGTTTAGAGTGGCTGGCGGATATTAGGTGTTGCGAGTCAATCCTAATATCAGACCTTCGACCCTCGCAGGGTGTCTAGGCGTTTCACCTACTCAGGAAAGAGGGGAAGGAGAAGGATAGGTAAAAGAAGAACAAAACAAAACAAGGCTGCTGTGGGTTTTCCTAGCATGTGTTACAACTACTATTGAGCTAGGATGTCAGGTGCAGCTAGTGTGTCGTGAACCTTAACTTAGTGTCAGGTGTTCTACCTATTGTGAGGATGGCTGCACGTTTCTTCATGGTGGGTATGTGTAACTTTGTTACACTAAAAGTTGGATATTCTACCTGTGGGAAGAATATGTTTGTTGACTGTGTTATCAGTAGATGTGTTTACCTCTGGGTGTAGGTAATGTTGTGTGTTACTGGTGTAGTGCATGTGTGGTCAGATCTGTTCAAGTCTGTGTTGTCTCCCCCTTTTTCTAGCATGTCACTGAAGACTGGCTCTCTGCATCTTTGGCTTGGATGAGGGCGTGTCCATGGTCTAATGAGGGGTCAGTCCAGCAAGGCAGGAAGTTCTTTGGCAGACAGTCGGAGGCAGTTTGGCATGGCTGTGTGAAGCTGAGTTGCAAAACTTGTCTCCTATGTTGCATTCTTCTTGTGATGCCTTCTGGCTGTAGCAGACTTTCTGACCTTCTGTGCTCTGGTGGTTGCTGTTGCACAGACAGGGAATTTGGAACTTGGAGTTGGAGTTCATTTGCCAGTTTGTTAGTGACTGAGGTGATGTCCTTTAGTACCTCAGATTTTTCATCAACAGTTGGCCGTGAAAGACTTGTTCATTCTGGGTCGTTGTTGAACAGGTGCTTGTCATCTCTGATGTGGTGCACCAGGTGATCACCGGCCTTCCGTTCTGTCGCTGGTCACAGCGAGCATGACTCAACTTTGTGGTCACCTGCATGTAAATTGTCTTGAAGGAACTCTCTTAGTTGTTCCATGACTTGTTCCGTGTCTTCTAATGGTAAGCGGTTATGTTCTTGTGCATACTCAGCACTGTGCATGTCTGAGTGGTGCTGAGGTGGGTTTTGTTGTCGCTTACCCACACGAGTTGCTCTTGGATGAGTCAGGTGATTACCTTTGGATATCTGGTTAGGTTTCCAGATGTTATCCTTTTGGTTTCTTGAGAAGCGTGGCTGGTCCCATGGATTTTTCCAGCAGTTGGGCTGAAAGCGGTCGTGGATATGGGCGTCACGTTCTCTGTGCTCTTGACGGAAGACTCTGGTGTTGTGATGCCACTGGGTGTCGTCCAGTGCAAGGCTTGAGTCTTTGTTGACAGAGTTCAAGAGTGTGGATGTTTTGTTACCTTTCTTTGAGGCCAACTTCTGCTTGTTATAGGCCTTCTGTGTTAGGTCACGCAACTGTTGGATGGTCATGGAGTTCGGACAGGCCATGACACCTAGATGGTGACTGACTCCAGGGTGCAGATTCTTTAGGAAGAGGGTTTTGAAGTTCACATCCTCTTCAAGGTCAGAGTTGTTGTGTGCACCAAAGTAGGATTGTCGGAGTCGGTTGTAGTAAGCTTGTGGAGTCTCTTGACGACCTTGTTTGGTTTCCAAGGCAGTTAACAGTCCATGTTCAGACTCTGGGTCTGTAAACTCTTTAATCAGGACCTCACGAAGTCGCTGGTAGTTTGACTTGGTTTGACTGGGCTGTCGATCTAGAAAGTTTCGTACCTCGGAACTGGACGTGGCTCTAAGGAGGTATAACCAGTCTCTGTCAGTCACATGAGGTCTCACTTCCAGGTGAAATTCGATATCTCGCAGGTAAGCTTGGATGTCGGGGCTCTCTGTGGAGTTCGGGTTGAACCTGCTGATGTTTTTAGACAGCTTGTTGAGGTCTTTGATTGTCATCCCGTGTGCAGCTTCAAGGCCTTGGACGGGAGGTTTTCTTTCGTTGGCAGGAAAGGGTTGTGTGGCGAAGGCAGGTGAGGTTTTGGGTTGTGGCCCTTCGCTCCTTTCGTCATATGCCAGTTCTTGGACGTGGGACTCTGCTCTGCAGAGCAGTGATGAGGTTAAGAGATGTTTCTCTTTCCTTGGCTCTAGTTTGTGCTTGTAAGCATTTTGGAGTTCTATTCTGACCAGGTAGAGCTCATCGTTGGTATCATCTAGTTGTTGGGTCAGATTGTCCATTTCAGTTCTGTACCTTTCAAGGTGGTCTTTCAAAGCACTGATTTCAGAATTCTTGTTTCTGATGTCTATCTTGGCTTTCTCCAGTAGCTGTTCGGCATACTGGAGTCTGTTTACCAGGTCTTTCTGAGCAGCCGTTGTATGTTGCTGGTCGAGCTGAGCTGCTGCCAGGGCTGCTTGGAGCTTCTTAACTTGTTCTGTTGTATCCTGCTCCCTCTCGCTGGGTGCTTTGAGTTGATCTTGAACTTTCACTTCCAGCTTGTCTATGCGACGTTGAGCACGTGTCAGCTCCTCTTGAAGGTGGGTGATGTGCTTGTCGCTCAGTTTCAGCTGGGTTGTGAAGGCATAGCTTAGTGAGCTCATGATCTTGACTAGCTCCTCGTGGTTGTTGTTCTGGCTTGAATCTTGTGTCAGGAATCTTCTCAGGATTAGGATTATTATTAAAAATAATAACAGTTCAAATGTCTTTGGAGTGAGGCTGTCTGTTATGCCTCTCAGCCAAATGTTCACATCTTCCCCATGGGAAATGGGGTCTGCAGTCTGCGGCATGTTGGCACGCTGGGAAGAAGAGAGACTGACACAGATCTGTGTGGAGTAAAAGCCTATGTGTGGTGGGACAACTAAGTGTTGTATCAGTGATTGTGAACCACTAGTGAAATGTGGTGATGACTGTGTTGGTCTCAGGGTGTCTAAGTAGACTAGAGATGCGAAGACTTTGTCACTCTAATGAGGAAGAGGAAAAGAGAGACAGAGGTGAAAAACAAATTCAAATGACAAGCAAAATTTCTGTTTTTCAAATGAGGAAAATTATTTTTTCCAATTAAATGTTATCAAAAACGTAAACAATATTATTATATTTCTTGCTTTGGACAAAAGAATACAATAATAATTCTGATATCTCTTTTCTTAGTCTGACAGGATTGACACCGTACACCTTTCAGTTGGACCGCTCACCAGGGAGTCAGCGAGGCGACAGTTGCTCAACACGTATCTATTAAATTGATCTCAACGTTGGATGAGATGCTAAAACTTGGATTGCGTTTCCAAATGTAGGGAGGTTAGAAAGAACAAATGAGAGGATGATTACAATCAAATTCATAAGGATGATTCGTCGTCTTTGGCACGATTGTGTATTTACTTCACTTAGAATTGATTGATGGTTCTTACATGTCCTACAAATGTAAAAAGAGAAGAGGAAAGTAAAGGAGAGAGAGGACGGAGATGGTAAGTCTCAGTAGCGGTTATCTCAACTACAAGGAGAGCGTTGTGTTAGTTGCTGCACAACTAATCAAACAAAATAAACTTTAAGTGAAAGAGGGTTGTCTTTCTAATTTATTTGAACTCGTAGTGAGGGATAACAATGTCTCCTTTTGGGGCTCAGGTTTGTCGTTCCCAGGCTAGGATACACAAAAGAAATGGTAAGAAATAGGAAAATTAAAAAAATTAATAAATGGGCAAAATATGCAATCATGAAATTAAAAAGAGGAAATCAATACGTAAAACAATAGTGGTTAAGTGTATAACCAAAACAGGAAGAGGGGTAAAACGCATTCAAATAAGTAAAGGTCTGAATAGCATATATTCAGATGGGTAATAAATAAATTAGGAAGAATAAGTTTACTTAACTTCCAAAGTTCAAGGCTTATTCATTCCTAAAATAATTAGACCCAAAAGAGAATACTAGAAATAAAAGATCATATGAAATGATCTGAGAGGGAAATTTTAAATGATTCAAAATAAATTTAATGTTTCAATTAAATTTAAATTTGACAATTAATAATTGTGAGTCAGTATTTCCCTTTCTAGTAAAATGAAAATAAGTGGTCTAGTGAGAAAAGAGAGCGATAAAAAGAAAGGGACTAACAAGTGTTAGTTAAGATGTTTAAAATGGTTAAATCACGTCAGCGTTGCCCAAACACACATTATTCTACCACTGGATGGTAATGCTAACGGCTAACCTTTGAGGCCAGTGGCTATAGTATAGACTTCAATGTAAATGCAATGGTTTCGTTAGCTTAGCCAAACCGCGGAGTTTGTGCGCTGCGCGTGCACAGTTCAGAGTTGCTCCGGAAGTACGTTAGGCTTCCGGGTCACGGTCGTCACTATGGCAACCAAAACACATTCTAGTGGATCAGCACATGAATCGTTGCATTGTTGCAAATACAGTTAAGCATGTTACATGAAATGTCGGCTCATTTCAACACTGTACAAATAACAACACCGCCTTTCAGTTGGTTTTGCGATGTGGCACTTAAACTCTCAGTTTGTATAGAGTTAAATTTATCTTAATTCAAATAGCAGCTTCCTGCTGTAGTTATTATATCAATCTCAGCAATTTGATTCTCCGTGCCAGTTTTTCTGGACACAAACATAAAAGTTTTCCTTCGCTGTTGGTACACAGTTAAAATTTACTTGATCAAGCTTTTAAAACACTCCCATTCAAATTACTCTCGGACACACGCAGTGTTACGCGAGATTGCATTCACTTTGTGAACGGATACAAATGGGCAAACATTGTTCTCTAATGTTTAACGTTAACTTAGGGGAGTCGAATATCAAATTTGATTCGGCAGTGGAACACGCACTGGCAATCAAACTATATGAAATATGAATACGGGGACTTTGATAAATAGATTGAGGAACCCGCTCAAAACTATTCTTTATTCACCGATTTATATCCCTTTTGAAACACTAACAGTTTAGCTCCGTTCAGCAAACAGTGACTGAGATAGCGTTTGAGACACTGGAACACGCAGTGAAATCAAATCAGCTATAAAACAAGGCATTACACAAATGAGGAACACGCTCAATTTCTACCTTATTGTACGATCTCAGATGTTTACTTTTAAGTTCACTTACTGCTGTTAACAAAGGGGAGACGGACTCGAGTTAAAGTCTCCTCTAGCTCCTTTCATTCAAGCGGGAGGGCGCGCGCTGCTTACGTCACACTCTCAAACACACACGTCTCGCAAGCTTCTCATCATTCATTCATTTAGCAAAATCAAAGATTAAATAACTTGGTTTATGCTCACAATTTAGATTAAACTGCCCGCATTCTCCACCATAATAAATGTAAGGGAAACAGGTCAATTTAGCTCAAAGGGAATCATTTAAGATTTTAAAGGGAATTTGAACAGAATCACTGTTTCACGGCTGTTCACGGAGACGCGCCTGCGGTTCAGTGAACGAGCCGTTTAACATCAAATCTGCGCTGGATACTAATATCCAAACTATAGTGAAAACACTATCAATTAGCACAGTAACAAGATCGGCAGTTTAAGACATTAACTTGTAAGCACAAAACACAAGATACTTCTCTTTTCAATATGAATAAGGCTTTATTAGATAAATCTAAGACATATAAACTAATCTAACATAAACGCACGCACACACACATTCACACAAGTTGCAGGAAGGTCAAAAGTTAGGGAAGGATGAGTTTAAGAGAATGGAAATATGGAAATCCAAGTTAACAGCAATACGTTAAATTGCATAAACATGAACAACCATCAATCACGTAATTAGCGCTCGCATTGAGTTCCTCAATGAGGTTAAAATTATATTAGATACACCAGTAAAGGTCACAGTCTGGAGGTAAAGTTACTTGCATCTCCTGTGAGAAGGAGCCTCGGTGAAAGGGCTATCCTGAGGTCGTTGATTGGCTGGAAGTTCAGTCTCTGAAGTGACGTCTTGGGAAGCCCGTGGTTGTTGGGCGTTGGCTGAAAGTGCAGAGTCGTGTTCGCTGGTTGAAGTTGAATGGACGTTACAAAACTTAACTCAGAACACGAAACTCTCAAACGGAAAGAAAAGAAATAAAGTTTGACGAGACTAGGTTGTGTTCCTTCTCATAGTAGCAGCAGGCAGGCACGCTGAACCGCGCTCAAAGAACAATGATGACTACCGCATGGCTAGATGCTACAAGCTAAAGCTAGGTAGCAAGCTACAAGCTAAAAGCTAAGAGCAGGCATGACTGATAGCACGAGCAAGGCTGGAACTAAAAGCCGACATGGCTAATAGCAGCAGCTAGACTAGAACTAAAAAGCAGACTAAAAGCCGACATGGCTAATAGCAGCAGGCAGACTAGAACTAAAAGCAAGCATGACTAAAAAAAGCCAAATTACATCGTGTCCAAGGTATTTAAAACTTCCTTGTTGGCCACCCCTCAAATGTTGCCTTGACCAATCAGATATGTTCTTGAGTCTGGGTATCATAAATCATTTGTTTATCTTACCAAGCATGTGGTTCTTGCCTCACAGGGTCTAATTTTGGACATGATTCCTATAACATGATTATGATATATTTTACAAATAAATGATTGTCAGGACAATATCAAGCAAGAAAATGCGATTATTTGAATACTAGACATGACTAGGTATCCTATAGTTATCAAAAGACATACACAATAAGTGATTATACATGATAGTCAAATGTGTGGGTTACACGTAAATGAATATGGAGTTAAGCAATGGAATGATTCATTCATAAGTCTTTTTTGAGTTCATTCTGGTCCATATATAATGTATAAAAAGGTTTCTTTGCCATTCTCTGGCAAAGGACTTTTCTGTGAAGACAAAGGTTTAAAGCCCTTCCCCCTTAGGAATTTCAGTCTGGTTTCACTGGCTGGGGGGGGAAGTCAATGCAAGTATTTAACTTGATCTCCTGGGTTTACATGTGATGTCCAGCGTTGCATTCCAATCACGAACAATAAATTTGACAATCTCTTCTTTGAATTAAAATTGTCAATAATTGTTCTATTGGTGTTAATGTTGAAAGCTGTTGTGTGAACAAGTTGGTTGGTTGGTTATCTTGTTTGTTCCTGTGGCACTAGAACTGATTTATGACTTCCTGAGGAATTCAGCTCATGTTTCAATGCACACAGCTCTGATAGACTCTTTGATTTGTCTGATTTGACTCATTTCTGCTAC